>NW_012280104.1:0-1965 GCF_000151885.1 Dipodomys ordii
CATGTGTCTATTGGCCATCCTTCTTTCTTCTTCAGAGAAGTTTCTCTTTAAGTCTTTAGCCCACTTATTTATTGGGCAGTTGTTTCTTTGAGGATTTGTTATTGGAGGATTTAATTTGTTGAGTTCCAAGTATATTTTCAATATGAGACCCTTGTCCGTTGTATGGCTAGTGAAGAACTTCTCCCAATCTGTGGGCTTTCTATTGATCTTTCTAGCTATGTCCTTTGCCATGCAGAAGCTCTGCAATTTCATGCAATCCCATTTGTCCAACCTTTCTTTGATTTCTTATGTTTCTGGGTCTCTATTAAGAAAATGTCAGCCTGTTCTAAGGAGACCTAGGGTTTTTCCTATTCTGTCCTGTAATGTTTTAAGAGTGTCTGCTTTGACTCTGAGGTCTTTGATCCATTTAGAATTGATTCTGGTGCAGGGTGATATAAAAGGATCTAGCTTTAGTTTTCTATAAGTAGTTAACAATTTTGCCAGCACCACTCACTGAAGAGGCTGTCTTTCTTCCATTGTATTTTTTAGCTTTCTTTTCGAAAATTAGATAGTTATAGGTCTGTATTTTAATTTCTGGGTTTTCAATTCTATTCCATTGGTTCTGAAGTCTGTTCTTGTGCCAGTACCAAACTGTTTTGATTACTATGGCTTTGTAGTAGAGTTTGAAATTTGGTATTGATATTCCTCCAGCACTGTGCTTTCTGTTGAGGATCATTTTTGCTATTTGGGGTCTTTTATTGTTCCATATGAATTTTTGGCCTGCCTCTTCTATTTCCTTAAAGAATGAAGTTGGAATATTGATAGGTATCGCATTGAATTTGTAGATAGCCTTGGGAAGTATTGCCATTTTCACGATGTTGATCTTTCCAATCCAGGAACATGGGAGTTTTTGCCACTTTCTAAGTTCTGTTTTGATTTCTTTTTTCAAGTGTTTAAAGTTTTCATCATAGAGGTCCTTCACTTCTTTGGTTAATTCCTAGGGCTATTACGAATGGAGTTGCCTTCCTAATTTCAGCCACACTTTTCTCATTGTTGGCATACAGAAAAGCCATTGATTTTGGGGGTTAATTTTGTACCCTGCTACTTTGCCAAAGTTTTGAATCAGCTTGAGTAATTTAGGAGTGGAGTCCATGGGATTATTTAAATACAAAATCATGTCATCTGCAAAGAGGGAGAGTTTCACTTCTTTTGTCCCTATTTGGATCCCCTTTATGTTTGCATCCTGCTTTATTTCTGTAGCTAAGCATTCTAATACTAGATTGAAGAGAAGTGGAGAGAGTGGACATCCTTGTCTTGTTCCTGAGTTACGAGGGAATGGCTTTAGTTTTTCACCATTAAGTATAATGTTGGCTGTAGGTTTGTCATATACAGCCTTTATGGTATTGAGGAATGTGCCATGGATTCCTAATTTTTCCAGAACCTTCATCATAAAGGGTGTTGGATCTTGTCAAATGCTTTTTCTGTATCTATTGAGATAATCATGTGGGTCTTATCCTTGCTCCTGTTGAGTGATGAATTATATTAATTGATTTTCGTATATTGAACTAGCTTTGCATCCCTGAAATGAATCGTGTTTGATTGTGGTGTATGATTTTTTGGATGAATTGTTGAAGTCAATTGGCCAAAATTTTGTTGAGAAGTTTTGCATCAATGCTTATCAAAGAAATGGGTATATAGTTCTCTTTCTTTGATGAGTCCTTGCCTGGTTTTGGGATGAGGGTTATGATGGCTTCATAGAATGTGTTCGGTAGTGAGCTTTCTCTTTCAATTTCATTGAAGAGTTGAGGAGTATTGGTGTGGGCTCCGCTTTGAAGACCTTGTAGAATTCCGCTGTGAAACCATCTGGACCTGGGCTTTTCTTAGATGGGAGGCTCTTATTGCTGTTTCTATTTCAATGCTTGTTATGTGCCTGTTAAGATGGTTTAACTCATCTTGGTTTAGTTTTGGCATGTCAATATTTGCTAG
>NW_012280105.1:0-1495 GCF_000151885.1 Dipodomys ordii
GTGCACATAGCTCTCCGTTGTGTAGTACAGTCTGTGGAAAACATCCGCTTGCAGAGCAACTGTCTGATGGGGGAGACAGCATGAGGGGAGTTGCTGACAAGAAAAATCTTTGTGGATGTTTTTTCCATTCAGCCATCCTGCAGAGTGCAGCCACCCCAATGGAGACCCAGCAGGGACTCCAGGCAACCGCTGGCCAGCAACGCTGCCCAGCCCAGCCCAGGGCCCTTGGGATCCTCATTCTCTTCCTTCTAGACTAGAGTCTTGGCTTTTGTGGTACACAGGACTACATAGTACACAATAATATATATTGTACACGACTTCATAGTGCACAGGACTACATACTACACAGGAACTTCTAATGCACAAGTTCACATAGTACATATGACCTCATAGTGCACAAGAATAAACAGTGCAGATGACTCATAGTGCACACAACCCATAATGCACACAAAATAATAGTGCACATGAATTCATGGGGCAGATGACCTCATAGTGCATGTGACCTCATAGTGCACTCCAACTCATATTGGATATGACCTCATAGTGCCCACAACCTCATAGTGCATACAACCTCATAGTGCACACAAATTCAAAGTGTACAAGACCTCATAGTGCACATGACCTCATAGTGCACATGACCACATAGTGCATACAACCTCATAGTGCACACAACTTCAAAGTGTACAAGACCTCATAGAGCACATGACCTCATAGTGCACATGACCTCATAGTGCATACAATCTCATAGAGCACATGACCTCAAAGTGTACAAGACCTCATAGAGCACATGACCTCAAAGTGTACAAGACCTCATAGTACACACAACCTCATAGTGCACACAACCTCAAAGTGTACAAGACCTCATAGTGCACACAACCTCATAGTGCACACAACCTCAAAGTTTACAAGACCTCATAGTACACATGACCTCATAGTGCACATGACGTCATGGTGCACATGACCTCACAGTACACACGAGCTCATAGTGCATATGACCCCATAGTGCACAGGACCTCATAGTACACACGAGCTCATAGTGCACATGGCCTCAAAGTGCACACAAGCTCATAGTGAACAAAACCTCATAATGCAAATGACCTCAGTACAGAAGACCTCATAGTACACAGGACCTCATAGTACACACGACCTCACAGTGCAAATGACCTCACAATGCAGATGACCTCATAGTACACATGAGATCATAGTGCACACGAACTCAAAGGGCACACAGTGCCTCATAGTGAACACAATCTCAAAATGCAAATGACCTCATAGTACAGAGGACCTCATTTTACTATTGACCTCACAGTGTACATGACCTCACAGGCACACAGCCTCATAGAGAACACAACCTCATAGTGCACATGACCTCATAGTGCACAAGACCTCATAGTGCACATGACCTCATAGTGCACATGACCTCACAGTGCACATGACCTCAGAGTGCGCAAGATCTCATAGTGCACAAGACCTCATAGTGCACATGACCTCATAG
>NW_012280106.1:0-2586 GCF_000151885.1 Dipodomys ordii
CGGCTTTTTTCTTTTTGCTTATGTGGTGCTGAGGAATCGAACCCAGGGCCTCAAGCATGCAAGGCAAGTGCTCTACCACTGAGCCACCTTCCCAGCCCCATATATATATATATATTTTAATTGTGAAAATACTGTACAGAGGTGTTACAATTACATGGGCAAAGTAATGAGTACATTTCTTTTCAAGCTTTGTTGCCTTCTAGGAGGGGTTTTGAGTGAGAAAGGTTTAAAATAGTTGATCCAATACTGGAATAAGCTTGGCATTTGGGTCTCAGATAAATCTTTTGAATCTATTACTTTATATATAGTCATAGCTACTGGCATTCTATCACCTTCCTAATATTGTAATGGCTTCAAATGGCTAGCTGACTTGCCCATCTCAGAAATGGTTTAAAGTATCTTGAGTTCTTGGCAGAGAACTGGGGAAGTTTTATGTGCTTCTGCTAACATGCAAAACTACTTCGGAAGTGAATAAATTTTTAGCACATCCATGAGGTAACCAGCAGGAGGAATTGGAGAGGAACTTGGGGTAAACAGAAGAGAAGGAACAGAACTTAGATATTTGTCACACTGTCGTACTGTAGACTGGAAGTCTTTACTGAAAGATTCAATGAATGAAAGAAGCAAAGAAATAAGGAGAAAGAAACTGGTGATAGAGAGTTTTCTGCAGTTGCTCTTGATGGACAGTACCTACCCACCCTTTCAGGCTTAGCAGCTGGCAGAGACCACCAGGGTGCAGTCCTGGAGCAGAAAATATCTATTGAGTGCAGCAGTTCAGCTGCAGACAATGCTTGCCAGTGTTGCAGCTCCACCCCCAGCAATGCTGAGCTGCCTCAGGTTTCTATCTCTGAAGTCTGATGAAGTCTAGGGCAATGGAAGATGCATGTGAAGAACTTTATTCAGAGAAGTATTTAGCTTGAAGGCTGCTACTGCTGCTGCTCTGTCTGTCCATCATGTTTTCTCTCTGTCAGCTATCTATCCTTTCTTCAGGTAGCTCTGTGTCTGCCTTTGTGTCTCTGAGTCTAAGGGTTCTTATACCCTGGCCTGTGTGCTATTTGGTTGCCCCTAATGCCATTAGGCATTTGGGAAGATAACCCACTTTGTGGGTCCCACAGCATTCTGATTGGTTATGAATTCCTAATCAGGTCTCTTCTGTAAACCTTCTCCCCAGGATTGTGGCAAGTTTATCAGCCTGCTAGTTCAAGATGTTGTCCCCAGTTCCTGGGTCTTGACTGATTTTCTTTTTCAGTGGCATAAATTCCTAGTCCAAAATGAAATTTATATTTGGCTTCATGACAGGGTTAAAATTTTCCTTCATACAGTCTCAGTGGTCTATAAAGATATAAAGTTTTCAGAAGTTTTAAGACCCTTAAGAAAAAAATTTGAAAATTCAGTATGGAAAAAATGGAAATATATGCGAAGTGAAAGTTTCAGATTTTTTTCCAAGCTTTTTTTTCCCCAAGTCTAAATTCAGTGTCACTTTAGGAACAACCAAAAAAAAAAGGAATGAATCAGATGAATCCATTTACTCACAAAGTTATTAAACATTTTAAATTACAATTTATTCAAATAATATCAATTCGACTGAAGTGATTACTACTAGGTTTAGAAGCTGTTGAACTATTTTTCTTCTTAGTAGTAGTACTAGGGTTTGATCTCTGGCCTTACACTCTCTATACAGACAACCTACCACTTAAGCCAAGTCCCCCAAGCCTTTTTTGCTTTAGCTATTTCTCACATTTCTGCCCCTGGTCATGAAGCATAGGAACCCTGGGATTCCCTTACCTATAGCCTCACTCCCACATAGCTGCGATTATAAACACGCATCACCATTGAAGCTTATTGTTGAGGTAGGGTCTTGCCAACATTTGGCCTGAGTTCGAACCTTGATTCTCCTCATCTCTACCTCTGGAGTAGCTGGGATTGCAAGTGTAAGCCACTGTGCCTGATCCAAACTTCTGAAATGAGACATCAAATAACATTTGGCTTTGGCCATTTGAGAAGAAACTGTGAAGAGGGAAACCATAAACCTCTTGGTAGAAACAAACAGAATCAAATAGAGATAGAGGTAGATATAGATACAGATATAGACTTGCTACCTTGCAGATGGTATTCATTTTCAGAAAAGTTATAGAAAGAAGCAGTTGTTTTCAGAAAATCATTTAAGGGGAAGGGCAAGGGAAGAGGGAGGAAAAAGTAAAACAGGTTCATTGACAACGAAAATAAAGTTCCCTTAGATACTTATCGATCTGCTTTGTGAGCTTCTGCACTCCAGAGACCCTCAGCTGAACACTCCTTTGGTCCTATGTATCCATGGGTCCTGCAACATTAGATTTAACCAACAGCAAATTCAAAACATTTGCAAAGAAACAATTCCATTTATCCCAAACATGTAGAGACTTTTTCCCCTTGTCAGCATTCCCTGAACGATATAGTATAATAGCTGTTTTTTAGCACATGTGGTGGGAATTTGTTGCAAAGTATCTAGAAAGGAATAAAATAATGTTAGAGAATATGTGTAGGAGATATATACACACACACACACACACACACACACACACACACACACACACACACACACACACA
>NW_012280107.1:0-2329 GCF_000151885.1 Dipodomys ordii
GCCTTGCATGCATGAGGCCCTGGGTTCCATTCCTCAGCACCACATAAGCAAAAAGAAAAAAAGCCGGAAGTGGCACTGTGGCTCAAGTGGTAGAGCACTAGCCTTGAGCTGAAGAGCTGAGGGTCAGCGCCCAGGCCCAGAGTTCAGGCCCCACGACCGGATCCCCCCCCCAAAAAAGAAGAAAGACTAAGCAAGAGCACAAGGCCCTTAGTTCAAGCCCTAGTACTGCCACAAAAATAAAGTCATTTTAATCACTAATCACAATGAAGTCATTATTCATATTGAAATTAATCATAATAAAGTCACATTAATTATATTAATCACTGGGTAAATACTTGAATTAACTCATGACACATTTACTTTTTCAGTTAAAGTCCCTGATGGTGGTTGGTATTGATCTCTGTAAAGATGTCATCAACAAGGAGGTGGTGGCAGTTGGATTTGTGGCCAGTATTAACCCCAGAATCACCAGGTACTTTGAAAATTACTCTAATATATTCTTAAATTAGATCCTTTTGCTTGAGAAAGCATCTCACTATGTATGTCAGGCTGTCCTTGAATTCACTATGTAACCCAAGCTGGCCTGAACTTGTCATCCTCCTGCCTCAGCCTCCCAAGTGCTTGGATTATAGGCATGCGTTATCATGCCTGGCTTCAATTAGACTTTTAATTATAGTTCAACTAACAAATACAAATGATTTACTCATTTTAAACATTAATACTTAATGATTATAAATAATACTTACATATAAAACTATTTTTCTCTAGGCTCTGGTGGCTCACACCTGTAATCCTTGCTACTCAGGAGGCTAAGATGTGTAGATTGCCTGGATAAGAATATCTGTGAGACTCTTCTCTACAATTAGTCACAAAAAAGCTAGCAATGCAGCTGTGGCTCAAGTGGTAGAGTGCTAGCCTTGAGTGCAAAAGTTAAGGACAGTGTCCTGAGTTCAAACCCCAGAACAGGCACAACATTTTTTTTCTACAATATTGGGGTAATATGTTGCCTTGCATCATGGTTCAAAGCCAGCCTGGACAGTAGAGTCCTTTAGACTTTAATCTCCAATTAACTACCAGAAAATGGAAGTGGTGCTATGGTTCAAGTAGTAAAGCACCAGCTTTAAGCCCAAAAGCTCAGGGACAGTGCCCAGGCCCTGAGTTCAAACCCCACAACCGACAGAAAAAAAAGCTATATATACATATGTATTATATGTGTGTATATGTATATATATATGTGCATATATATGTGTGTATATATATGTATATATATATATATATATATATGTTGCCTTGGTTTTTACTACAACAATACACTGAAAGTTGTTCATCAGAATTCTAAACTTCCATGGAGGCACTCTGATTCATGGGTATTTTCAAAATGCTTTTATCTGTGTGTGTTTGTATGTACACGTATGATGTATGTGTGTGCATATATGTGTATATACGTGTGAGTATATGTGTATATATGCATATGTGTGCGTGAGTACATGAGGGAGTGGGGGAGAGATGGGAGAGACAGAGCAAAAAGGTGACCCCCAGTGACTTTCCTCAAATATAGGCCATACTTCCTAACAACATTCAGTCATTAATTCAGTGGTTTAATTCATTGATAGAGTTAGTACTTTCACAACCCAATCATCTTCAATAGGAATAATTCTTCAACACACAAGCCTTTTAGGGGACATTTTATACCCAAACCATAGAGTATATTCTGTCATGATATTCATTTTCCAAGTGCTTTTTTTTTAAACCATCACTTGTGGGGCTTGAACTCTGGGTCTGTGAGCTGTCTCTCAGCTCTTCAATTCAAGGCAAGCTTGAACTGGTTTTCTGGTGGTTAATTGGACATAGAATTTCATGGACTTTCCTGCCTTGGCTAGCTTTGAACTGAGTTCCTCAGATCTCAGCCTCCTGAGTAGCTAGGGTTACAGTTGCTTTTAATTAATGACTTTATCATAGAACTTCTTAAATTTAGATAGTTTGATGGTGAAATTCAAATGAATTACCTATACAAATGGAAGGCTATGCCTGAGAAATCCTTGAAGATTTTATATGCATAAGAGCTACTGCTAAACTAATATGTCCAATAATCATAATAGGAGTCCAATTATAATAATTATAATTATATAGCAGCCTTTCTTAGTATTCACTATATTCCAAATACTGTCCTAAATATTTTTTTATATATCACTGACCTTAAATGTTTATCTTTTTTGGGGGGGGGTCCGGTCGTGGGGCCTGAATTCTGGGCCTGGGCACTGTCCCTCAGCTCTTCAGCTCAAGGCTAGCGCTTTACCACTTGAGCCACAGCGCCACTTCCGGCTTTTTT
>NW_012280108.1:0-2447 GCF_000151885.1 Dipodomys ordii
TGGGCCTGGGCGCTGTCCCTCAGCTCTTCAGCTCAAGGCTAGCACTCTACCACTTGAGCCACAGCGCCACTTCTGGCTTTTTTCTTTTTTTTGCTAATGTGGTGCTGAGGAATCGAACCCAGGGCCTCAGGCATGCAAGGCAAGCGCTCTACCACTGAGCCACCTCCCCAGCCCCATAATTAGTACATTTCTTGTCAAACATTGTTGCCGCCTTCCTCATTTTCTCCCACTTTCCCCCCAACTTCCCCAAGTTACTGTTTGAGAATTTAGATACTCACACACATGCATACAATGTGCTTTCTCCTCGGTTTTAACCTCCTCACTTTCCCCCTCCCTCCTTTTTAAGAGTTTTTGTGGGTTTCATTATGTCCTTATCTATTTTCACATACACACTACTTCTAAATACTCACCCTCCTCACCTTCTCTCCTCCTGCCCACTGATTCCCTCCTAAAGCTCTTCCTTGTATGAGCAATTTTTTTTTTCTGGTCCTAGGCTTTGAACCCAGGGCCTGGGTGCTGTCCCTGGGCTTGTTTTTCTCAAGGCGAGTGCTCTACCACTTGAGCCACAGCTCCACTTCTGGCTTTTTTCTGTTACTAATTGGAGATAAGAGTCTGCTGCCAGGACTGGCTTGGAGCCACCATCCTGAGACCTCAGCCTCCTGAGTAGCTGGGATTACAGGCGGGAGCCACCGGCGCCTGGCTGCAAGCATATCTTATTGTTTAGGTCTAGATTCCACATTTAAGAGAAACATGACAGTTGTCATTCTGAATCTGGCTTGTTTTGCTTACCATGATTTGCAGTTCATCAATTCTCTTGCAAATGACATAACTCAATGCTTCTTTATAGCAGAACAATATTCCATTGTGCAAATGCTCCACATTTCCATGTCATCAGTTGTTACAGACAACTGATTTTTGACAGTTCTAAGAAAGCTAGGTACTTATGCCTGTGATCCTAGCTACTCAGGAGGCTGACATCTCAGGATCAAGATTCAACAGCAGAAGAGAGATTACCTCCAATTAACCAGCGAACAAGGTCAGCTGGAGGCATGGCTCAAGTGGTAGAGTACCAGCCATGAGTCAAACGTGAGAGCTGAGTTCCCACAGAAATGTTAAGATCAGACATGCATTGAATGTGATGTTGGCAGAACTGGATGGCCACATGCAGAAGAAGATAATTAGACCCTTCTCACAAAATGAAAAACCAACTTGAAATTGATTAAAGAAGTATAGACCCCAGATTACGGAGCTACTGAAGCAACCATAAGAGAAACCCTTCATGACTTTGTTCTGGGCAATGATATTAAAGATAAATAAATGGAATTATATCATATTAAAATGTTTCTTCACAGACAAGAAAAATCAACAGAGTGAAGAGACAACTGTTGGAGTGAAGAAAATAAGTTACAAACCATACTTCAATAAGGAATTAATATCTAAATTTTTGAGGAATTCATATGACTATGTTAAGAAAACAAAAACCTCTTAAAATGAGCAAATGATCTAAATAGACATTTCACTTAAAAAGATGTGCAAACAATGGCTCTCCAGAAAAAAATGCTCAATATCACTAATAAGCAGTAAAAAGACAAGCTCATAGTGAAATGTCAGTTTAACAATTCACATTTATTGGCATCTTCTTTGCTATTCCACATAAAAATTAATCATACAAGTTTATGGGGTGCAATATCATAATTCATTTTATATGTACAATGTATGATGGTCAAATCAGGGAAGTTGACATTTCTTGCTCCTTACATAAATTTTTCACTAACATGTAATAATTATAAATATTTATGTGACATGTTGTGACATTTCAGATACTACTAAGTAAATACATAGTGATCAGATCGGGTAATTAATGTTTCCATCTCCTATGTCTACATAAATGGGAGAACCTTCTTGTCAGTATCTACAGAAGATCCTACTAGAATGTTGACTGAGATTTTTAGATCCGTGGGAGAGAATGGACAACTCAGCCTAACCCTTCCCCAGTCCTCAAAGCTATAAGCTCAATGGATGTCTCAGTATTTGTGCTTCACGGCTGGTCTGCAGCTTCAGCGTGTGGACTCGTTGTTAGATTAATCCCTTGGCAGTTCACTTTAAGTGATATTTTAAATGATAATGCCATGGCCAGAGTTCTGCTTCTCCTCTTCTGAGTCCTTTATGCTAATGACTGCATCTGGGAAAGTCTTAGTCTTCTCTGTAGTTTTCTCTGCCTAACCAAGTCATTAAAGGCATTCAATGGGAAGATGCCTGGAATAGTAGTTGGTATAAAGATATAAACAATATGATTATTGTTTCTGGAACAGATTTTACAATCCCAATTTCTAGTATGCAAGAAATACTTTTTTAGCCGGGCGCCGGTGGCTCACGCCTGTAATCCTAGCTACTCAGGAGGCTGAGATCTGAGGATCACGGTTCAAAGCCAGCCCAGGAAGGAGAGA
>NW_012280109.1:0-2316 GCF_000151885.1 Dipodomys ordii
AAAAAAAGAATCTAGATCATTGTATGTGAAATTTTAGTGAAATGCTTAGTTACTAGTTTTTAGGATTCTCCTTAAATGTTTTCTTGGTGATTAATTAATACTATATTTTCGGCTTTAATTTCTGTCAAAAATAATATGTACAACACTGTAAGATTGACTATCTTGGTTTTTTTTAACAAATTTGACATATTTTGGAATGCATTCATGTGAGACATGGGATTAGTTTTCTATTTTTATTTTTAATCTGTGAACATTTAAAAGTATCTACTACATTTCTTAGGTAAAGCTTTCCTTGAGCTATCCCTCATTCTAGAGCCTTCTTACCTGTCTAGGATAGTAACTGGTGGCTGCTGGAACTAAGTTGCCAAGGTTTAATAATATAGAAGTGACTTTCACAACTAGATCTGTGAGTTGTCTGCATATTGACTACAGTGACTACCCCTGTGATACATAAAAAACTGTCATTAAGGAACAGAGGAAGCATCATGATTTAAAACCGTTCTGCCTATGTCTTCTCTGTGATTTTGTTCATTAACTGACATTGGTATGGCCTAGATGGCCCTATAATACCATTTGGTTCTGAGTTTAAGTTTTTGTTGTTATCCAACCATTCTGAAGAGATAACTGTAGATATAAATATGATTTAATAATATATTGTACAGCTCTTGTACTAAAACTAAGTATGTGACTCCTCCTTAATTTGGCTACAAAATTATGTAATTGAAAACAAATGAGCTAGAAAAATAACATTAATTAATATTTTATTTATATAGGTAAAGAGAGATCTGCTCAGTCTTTGAAGACATCACGAGACACTTCACCTTCAAGCTCTTCAGCAGTTCCTTCATCAAAGGTTTGTTACTTTCCTAAAATTAGCTTAAAGTAGAAGTACAAAGAAAGTGGGAGGGATTTACTAGTACAGATACTCTTATGTATTGTCATAACCAAAGGGCTAATTTACTTCATTTAAAAACTTCTGTTGTGAGCCATGGCACCTGTAATTTCACCTATTTGGGAGACTAACAATGGGAGGATTATAGTCTGAGGCTGGCCTGGGCAACCCCATTCCCCAAACCCTTTTCTATAGGTGAGCATAGTGGCGTGTCTATCAACCCCAGTACCATCAAAAAAAAAAACAAACCAACACAAACAGCATGGTGAACTTTACATAACTATGACTTGAAAGTAGTTACCAGAGTCAGTGAGCACTGTTGTCATAGATTCTTTCCATAGGTTATGCTCAGATTAGTTCTTTCTGCTGCAACCATTGCTCACAATTGACCAGGTGGGAATACATAGTTCCATGGGGCATCTTTGTGAATTTTGCTTTTGTTTTAGGAGTTAAGTGTATACAGAGACCTGAGCAGTTTGTAACTGCTCAGTTTTAAATACATTATTGTTTTCTCATTACTTCATACAGAAATCCTATACTATAAGTGTAAATCTCCATTTTATGGCAGATTCAAGACTCAGAAATAAAATAATTTCCTCTAAGGAGTAGACAGCACTCTTCTCTTGATCACCATCCTCATTCTTATCTTTCTGCTGAGCATCCCAGTGCAAGCTGCAAAAACAGGCACCATGTGTATAAATTTGAATGTGAGAAATGTTGTTTGCATCTATTCTTTTCACTTAGAAGTTGTCTTTAGTGCGATATGGGTAGTTTATAATCTGCGCTACTCAGGAGACTGAGGCCTGAGGATCAAGGTCATCTCCATCTCCAATTCAAGCCCTGGTACCCGCACGGAAAAGAATGGGGAGGTCTTTACTCATCTTACTTCCTTTCTCTTGCTCATAACTAGTAACCTTTTTTCCATTTCCTGTCCTAGAGCTTGAACTCAGGGCCTAGGCACTGTCCCTCAGCTTTTTTGCTCAAGGTTAGTGCTCTATCACATGAGCCACGGCTCTTATTTCTAGCTTTTTGTGGTCAATTGGAAGTAAGAAATAAAAATCTCACTGACTTTTCCTCCCTGGGCTGGCTTTGAACTGGGATCCTTAGATCTCAGCCTCCTGAGTAGGATTGTTGATGTGAACCACCAGTGTTGGTGGAGGAATTTTATTGCAAACATTGTTACTATTAAGATTTTTTTTTTTGGTTTTATTTTCTGTTAGAAGTTAGATTTGTGTGACTGTTTTAAAATACACACATTTAATAATACATGAATTGCAGGATGGTTGAACTCATAAGCATTTGTTTTCATTTCATAACTCCAACTTGAAAAGATAAATTCTTACTTAAAAAGTCAAGTATAAATTCTTTAGATGTATTGGCATCAGTTTGTGTTTCTTTTCATTACTTTCTTGTTTCTTCTCTCT
>NW_012280110.1:0-1654 GCF_000151885.1 Dipodomys ordii
TGTGTGTGTGTGTGTGTGTGTATGTGTGTGTGTGTGTGTGTGATTAATTGGAGGTAAGAGTCTCATGGACTTTCCTGCCTGGGCTGGCTTTGAACTATGATTCTCAAATCTCAGCATTCTGAATAGCTAGGATTATAGACAGATGTAAGCCACCAGTGCCCAGCTAAACATTTGTGTGTGTGTGTGTGTGTGTGTGTGTGTGTGTGTGTGTGTGTGTGTGTATGTGTGGACAGAACCTATTTGTTTTGATGTTTTGCATGTAGTCTTTTTTGTTACAGCAATGCTGGAGCTAACACATGCTTTGCAAACTTTGTACAACTGAGCTACACCCCAATCTTTGCCAGTAGCTTTTTAATTCATAATTTTGAAAACTATAATAGATAATGTAAAACACTGAAACTTTACCTCTGCTTCAATTCATTTTTTCCTTTAATAAAAACATAAGGTCTGGGGGCTAGGAAGGTAGCTCAGTGGTAGAGCGCTTGCCTTGCATGCATGAGGCCCTGGGTTCAATTCCTCAGCATCATATAAACAAAAAGAAAAAAAAAACAAAAAACATAAGGTCTGTGTTGGGAAGTTGGCTCAGTGGTAGAGTGTTTGCCTTGCATGCATGAGGCCCTGGGTTCAATTTCTCAGCACCACATAAGCAGAAAAAACTGGAAGTGGCGCTGTGGCTCATGTGGTAGAGTGCTAGCCTGGAACTGAAGAGCTGAGGGACAGCGCTCAGGCCCAGAGTTCAGGCACCATGACCGGTTTAAAAAAAAAAAGACAAAACAAAAAAGGGGCTGGGAAGATGGCTCAGTGGTAGAGCGCTTGCCTTGCATGCCTGAGGCCCTGGGTTTGATTCCTCAGCACCACATAAACAAAAAGAAAAAAGCTGGAAGTGGCGCTGTGGCTCAAGGGGTAGAGTGCTAGCCTTGAGCTGAAGAGCTGAGGGACAGCGCCCAGGCCCAGAGTTCAGACCCCACGACTGGACCCTAAACAAAAAACAAAAAAAAACCCATAAGGTCAAAGTTTTATTAAAAGTATAAAGTTCTGTGTTTCCTGTTATGTGTTCATTTCTCACTTTCTTGAAAAAAAATCAGTTAAAATTGGAGTATAGCTAGTTTACATTTTGTCTACTTTTATTATACTTGATTAAGTCCCTAAGTCATGATATACATTATTGTTTTGTACACTTTAAACGTTGAGTGACATTCATCTGAGTCCATAATGTTTTTGCAGTTTCAATTCAACATTGATTTTAATTACTGCTGTGTTAATACATACAGACTTTATTGTTAACTTCTTGAGATACTCTGGAGAAGTTATACTGAGAGCCATTTAGGTGTTTCTACTTGTTATTACAATCTCAGCTGCAGTGCTCAAATATACTTCCTTCACTGTTCAGCTGCAAAGGATGTAGAGGTATGTATAATCAGAAATACTGAGATCTCATTGGATTGCTTAAGCCTGTGTGACACTGCACTATTCAGTATGTGATATGCAATTCTGGTATTTATCTGAACACTTATCCTACACCCATTTTTATTTTTTTTTTATTTTTTGCCAGTCCTGGGCTTGAATTCTAGGTCTGGAGGCTGTCCCTCAGCTCTTCAGCTCAAGGCTAGCGCTCTACCACTTGAGCCACAGCGCCACTTCTGGCTTTTTCTGC
>NW_012280111.1:0-1579 GCF_000151885.1 Dipodomys ordii
CACGCCCACAGTGCGTAAGGAGCTCCGCCACGCAGCATCGGCCAACAGCCAGCATGCAGGAACCCCATGGCAGGAAACACGCGTAACCCACCCTCATTCCGTCATTAAGAGAACTGGGCAGAGAGGTCAGCTCCCTCCAGAGGGAGGGAATCATGCTTTGCCTGGTGGACGTGGCAGCCGGGAGCCGTTCCTACCGACTCAGAACTGGCACATAATCAAGACTCCAAAGTTAGCCGGGCGCCGGCGGCTCACGCCTGTCATCCTAGCTACTAGGGAGGCTGAGATCTGAGGATCGTGGTTCAAAGCCAGCCCGGGCAGGAAAGTTCGTGAGACTCTTATCTCCAATAAACCCGCTAGAAAACCGGGAGTGGTGCTATGGCTCAAGTGGTAGAGTGTTAGCCTTGAGCTGAGGGACAGCGCCCAGGCCCAGAGTTCAAGCCCCACGACTGACAAAAAAAAAAAAAAAGACTCCAAAGTTCTGAAACACAGAGAAGAAATAAGGCTTAAACCTGAAGGGGATCGCAGCCCCCACCCAACAGCAGCAACCACCGTCACAGCCTTTATTTGCCATCACTCTTAGAGACCCGTGTCCCTGTCCTTCATCTCGTCTATCTCTTGTGCTGGGAGTCAGACTGCCGCAATCCTCTGTCCAGAAGATCATCTCACACCGCCCTCGCCCCTGCAGCCCTCGGGACACTGGGACACTGCTGAGTGCGCTCAGACGGCGTGGGATCAACACAGGCCCTGCATGGAGGTCGACTCCATCATGTCTCAGCTCCAGGACCTCAACCAGTCTCCTAGCATCTCCCACAGTGACCACCGCTTCTGTCAGGTGAGGACCACAGTACCCTGCCCCTCACAGTGCCACCAGTGACCGAGATCTGTCATTAGACTTAAGAAGGGGGAAGTGGGTTATGCAGCGGGACAATGGCAGAGCCCACAACTCCTACCTCACGCTAGAGTCCCTGACATCACAGCTCACCTGCCTTGCTTTCTTCTTCCTTTCCTTTTCCTTTCACGTTCTCTCCTGCTCTCCTCCTCTCTCCTTCCAACCTTCTCTTTCTCTTTCTTTCTGACTTTTGTGACCGTCCTGGGGCTTGAACTCAGGATCTGGACTGTCACTGGGTTTTTTTTGTTCAACAGCTTTGCTTTGGGCTTTTTGGGTCGTAACTTGGAGATATGAGTCCCATGGACTTCCCTTCCTATGACTGGCTTCGAATCACAATCCTCAGCTCTCAGCCTGAGTAGCTAGGATTATAGGTGTGAGTTACTAGTACCTGGCTTCACACAGCTTTTCTGTCCAGATCCAATGAAGAACACAGGAAAGAGCTTTGATAAGCACAGTGAAAGGGGCCCGGAATGTGGCTTAGTGGTAGGACGCTAGCCTTGAGCAAAAGAAGCTCAGGGACAGCGCCAGGCCTGAGTTCAAGCCCCAGGACTGGCAAGGGGGGGAGTGGAGGGAGGGAGGGAGCTGCACTGGGCACTCTGGTGCTATTGCCACCAGAAGCCTGGGCGCGGGAGGGCGCAGGCGCAGGCGGAGGGAGGCCTGGGCGCGGGAGGGCGCAGGCGGCGGGGGGCG
>NW_012280112.1:0-3005 GCF_000151885.1 Dipodomys ordii
CAATTACATGGGCAAGATAATGAGTACATTTCTTATCAAGCATTGTAGCCTCCTCCTTTGTTTCCCCTTCCCATCCCTTCCCATCCTCCCCACACACCCCCACCCAATCCTCCCCTAACCCCCCACCAAAGTTGTAAATTTCGTTTCGACATAACGTCTTGTACATCTCATTGTTGCAATGGGTCCACCTATATCCCTATTTAAATGATTTGTTTTTTCCCTTCCCCTCCACAAATTATACCAACATCAAATAGAGTGAAAGCAAGCGTTATACCGTGGGGGAGGGACATACAAAGCAACAAAGAAATCAGCTTATAAATGTGTTAGAAACAATCGCATGAAAGAACAAAAAACATTTGAATACATATCTTAGGGTTCATTTCCCTAACATCAACTTATCTGACCATTTCTGCTTGACTCAGACATATACCAGTTATTGCAAATAAGGGAAACATGGGACCTATGTTTCTTTGAGCCTGGCTTACTTCACTTAGTATAATTTTTTCCAAGTCTTTCCATTTCCTAACAAATGGGGCAATGTCATTCTTTCTGATGGAGGCATAGAAATCCATTGTGCATATATACCACATTTTCTTGATCTATTCATCTACTGAGGGGCATCTGGGTTGGTTCCATATCTTAGATATGGTAAATAATGTGGAGCCAATCTCTTTTAGTTTAGTTATCTTCTTTATCTTTGTTGTTGTTAAGTGTAGAGGTCCAGTTGTGGCTTTATTTAGTTCTCCATTTCAGTACAAATTTCCCCTATTGTTTTGAAGTTTTCTTATTAGTTGTATAGCACATACCATTATTGGCTTCTGTATTTTTGTTATTTGACTTTTTAAATGTCCCAGTTTATTTCTGTATTGAAATCTATTTTATATTTTTTCCAATTTCAAGCATATCATTCTTGCTTTCTTGTGCTATGATTTTATTCTCTATATGTGGGTGTTTGTGTATGCACACATGCACACACGTGTACCAGTCCTGGGGCTTGAACTCAGGGGCCTGGACACTATCCTTGAGCATTTTTCTCAAGGCTAGCTCTCCACCACTTGAGCCACAGTTCCACTTCTGGCTTTTAGATGATTGGAGATAAGAGTTTCATGGAGTTTTCCTGTATGAACTGGCTTTGAATCATGATGCTTAGACCTCATCCTGCTGAGTAGCTAGGATTTCAGGTTTGAGACAAGGTGCCTGGCTTAGTTGTTTTTACTTTTAATCTCCATTCTTTCACTTTGCATCTCTTTTTACTGCTTTTTCTCACAATGTCATCTTATAACTTCCTGGTCCCATTCTACTCAGATTTTCTTCTGGTCCCTTTAGTTGATACATTTCATTGATAGTTTTTTTTTCTCTTTCTGAGTCTTCGGCACAATATTTTGTTACAATCATCTGGATAAGACTCTTTTCATCTGCCTCAATAGGAATTGTAGATAGGTGGGGAGAAGCTTTTTCAGCATTAGTAATTTCAGACCTTTGACATTTATTTCTTTTGTAATCCATAGCTTCTGGTAGCAGTGAGTGATGCAGCAGAAAGCAGCAAACAGAAATAGGCATCATCCTCTAGTGTTACACCTGTTGTACTGGCCTTGGATGTTGGGACCCTTACAACAACATGAATTATAGCTCTTGGCCATCTTGTCAGGATCCTCAATCCTTAACAGCAGAAATGAGATTTACAGTGAGCTGGAACTCTTCCAGTAGCCAGAGTCTACAATGGTCTTCTCTGGCTTTTTACATCCTTCTGACTTGCTTCAGGTTCAGCTCTCTACCCTTCCTCTGACACTGCTTCAACTCATTTTTGTTACCAGCTCAGACTGTTCTATTGAAGATGTTGAACAGCCTTCATTAGACTGCTGTGAAGAAGGTCAAAAGTAAGGAAGGAAAGAGCACTGTGAGAAGTCTTTAATGGGCCTTAAGGGCCTACTGGAATACCAAGGGTGCAAAAGGAGGGCAACTTCTTGCAGTGGCAAAAAGTCTAGTGCAAGGTATTTGCTGAGACAGGTAGAGTTGTGTTTTGGCAGTAAGCAGCTGTCTGTGGTTGTCATGTAACTTCCTCAAGGTATCTCATATCAGATAGTCTAGATCTGAGGACAGTATGGCTGCCTGACTAGAAATCCTTTGTTCAAGGAAGCCATAGTTCCCAGAATTTGCTTAACAGCTGTGAGTCATGGAGTGAATTCCACAAGCTCTCAATACCTCAGCATATTTAAAAGAAAAATAAATATTAACAGAGCTACTTACAATACATGTTCATCATCAGTACTCACATTTACTTTTAACAACACTAACGATTTCATGAACCAGGGAATGGTGGTGACTTCTAATCAGTCTCATTTCTTCCCATATTATTTGCATAATTTTCTCTCAAATTTCACTTGTGTTTTAGCTTTCTACTCATCTTTGAAAATGAAAAAGTCCATATAAAAATGTTTTCCAGAAGACAAGTGGTATAGATCTTTGTTTCCACTCATTGATCAAATGACTCAACAAATACTCTGTTCAGAATCATAGTGTTAGGAACGTTACAGTAAAACTCAAATAAATAGATGTAGCTATCCTTTATTCTTCAACTCTACATCTGATTTCCTAGATGCTCTGAAATTAGAAAATGCATTTTACAAATAAAACACTATGCACATCTTACTATCTAGCCTTTATACACTTTTGCTGGCACCTGATAGTAATCTCAGCATTCTATCATCCCCTACCCTCCAACACATACCTTCACATTCCTGGCTGTGTTTCTTTTTCTTTTTTGTTAATCGTGCAAATACTATATAGAGGAGTTACAATTACATGAGCAAGGTAATGAGTATATTTCTTATCAAGCATTGTTTCCTCCTCCTTTGTTTCCCATTACAATCCCCCTCCACGTCAAAGTTGTAAAGTTCATTTTTTGACATAACATCTTGTACATCTCATTGTTGCAATGGGTCCACCTGTATCCCTATTTAAACAATTTGTTTTTTCCCTTCCCCTCCACAAATTATACCAACATC
>NW_012280113.1:0-2983 GCF_000151885.1 Dipodomys ordii
AAAAAAAAAAAAGAATCCATAGCCTCAGCCTACCAGACTTCATTCCTGCCAGTACCACCAGTAACTAGCGGGCCCCAAGTCCAACTCAGTAGTAGTCAGGTTGTAAGATATTGGCCCTACCCCAGTGTATTGCTGGTCTTGGCAGGCTGTGGGCTCAGAATATGACAAGTTTTTACATGGTGATTCTGCCCAGAGCAAGGCAGAATCCTGAAGTATCAACTAAAACCTGGTAACTATGGACTAAAGTATCATATTCTAGAACTGGTAAGGTGGCTCAGTGATAGAGTGCTTGCTTTGCATGCATGAGGCCCCGGGTTCTATTCCTCAGCACCACATAAGCAGAAAAAGCTGGCAGTGGCACTGTGGCTCAAGTAGTAGAGCCCTAGCCTTGAGCTGAAGAGCTGAGGGACAGGGCCCAGGCCCAGAATTAGTTCAGGCCCCATGACCAATCAAAAAGAAAAAAGTATCAGAGTCTAACCCAACCACAAGGAGAGGCTCAGGGGATGAACCTCCTTTATAAGATGCTTTCACAGTCCATGCTAGACAGCACATCAACTGCAGATTTGGAACAAACCTGGGCTTGGATTACCTTCTAGTGCTGAAACAGTGACAACATATCCACAGTGAGACTCGTGGCAAACACTGACTTAGGCTGACATCTAGTGCTGAAATAGCAGAAGTGGCTCCTCTCCCTTCTCTTTTCTAGCTCTCTCTGTTCTCGCTTTTCTAGCTCTTTACTGTTCTTCTCTTTGCTAGCTATTTTCTCTTTTCTAGCTCTCTCTTAGCTCTTTTCCCCTGCTCTCTCTCTTTCCCAGCTCTCTGTCTTTCCGAGGCCTTTCCCAGACATGTGGAGGGCCAACATGGCCTGATGCCAGCCAGAACGATGAATAAACCTACCCCTTACCTGAACCACATGGGTGGTGCTGTTCTTAACTCAACTACCTCATTTTAAAAACCTAAAAAAAAAAAATGAAATAGCAGAAGTGAATACAAGCTAAGAGAAAATAAATACCCCCCTTAAAATTTCTGGGAAGACAAAGAGAACCAAATTACATCAAGTAGAGTAAATGCTGAATCCTTCAAGATGACTTTGTACACCATTCACTAAGTACATTCAGAAATCATGACTTAAAAGGTCAAAATGAAGCATTAGAATCCAACCAGATAGCAACTGCAACTGGTATGGAGAATTTAAAACAACTATTTTAAGGAAACCCAATGATTCAAAAACAGAAAAACAATCTAATACTCTAACAAGGAAACAACTGAGATATAAAAGCAATTTTTAAAAACCAAACAAATCCTTGAACAAAACAATGCACTAAGAAAAATTAAAACACCATAGGGAATAGATAAAACAGAAAAAAGAACAAGCAATCTCAAAACTTGGCTATGCAACAACCCACAGCTGAAGGGAGGGGAAAAGGAATGAAGAATGAAGAAAGCTTATAGGAACTTTATGACAGTGAAACAGCGATCATCTGGGTTGTTGGGTCTCATGAGAGATTTAAGAACTCCAAAGAAATAGAAAGCTTTTCAAAGCTATCATACCATTTTCCCCAAACCTAGAGAATTCAAATACCCAGGTAAAGAAAGATCAACAGTCACATTTAACATAGTCAATTCATGAAAAGGAAATCAATTCCAAAGATATATGTGTGTACACATAATATTAAATCAACCAAATATGTAAGGTAAATCCAATGTAATATTAGGAGGCTTCAGCACCCTACCTTCAGAAATAGACAGATCATCCAGACAGAAAATTAACAAAGAAATAGTGAGTTAATTAAACCTGGGCCATATCAGTGGGCCTAGCAAACATCTACAGAGCATTCCACCCAACAGCTGCAGAGTACACATTCTTATCAGCACATGGAAATAAACTTAAACTTTAAACCATAATACAACTGAACCAGAAATTAGTAACAAGAAATCATATAACTAGCACACAGATACTTAATAACTTACTATGAACAACCAATGGATCAAAGAAAAAATCAAGATGGGAATTTTAAGCAAATGAAAATATTAATACAACACCACAATCTTTTGGATACAGAAAAAGTGAACTTAACAGCAATCAACACCCACATGAAAGAGAAATATTTCAAATAAACAATCTATTATTGAATCTCAAGGAACTAGAAAGACAAGGGAGAGAAAAAGACAAAATTAGTAGGAGGGAAGAACGGAAATAGAATTTAAGGCATAGATAGGTGCCAGTGGCACACAGCTGTGATCTAGTAATTAGGCTAAGACCTAGACGATTGCAGTTCAGTGCCAGCTTGAACAGAAAAGTCTATAGGACTCCATCTCTAATTAGACTCGAGACATGGCTCAAATGGTGGAGCACCTGCTCAGCAAGTGCAAGGCCCATGAACTCAAATACTAGCACCACCAAGAGAAAAATTAGGGGAAGGAGACAAGGGCCTATGTGGACATTTCTCAAAAGAAGATATAAAAATGTATATAGAAACCGGGAGCCGTTGGCTCAATCTTATAATCCTAGCTACTCAGGAAGCTAGAGATCTGAAGATCACAATTCTAAGCCAGTCCAGACAGAAAACTCCATGGCACTCTTATTGCCAGTAAACTACTCAGAAAAACCAGAAGTGATGCTATGGCTCAAACGGTAGCATGATAGCCTTGAGCACAAAGAGGTTTAGGAACAATGCCCAGGCCCTGAGTTCAAGTCTCAAGACCAGGAAAAAAAGTCAGTCTTCTAAACAAACACACAAAAGGCTAAAACAAAGTGCTAGCCAGGATGTGGAGAAAAGATAAAGTTTGTATTCTGTGGGTGGAAATGTAAATTAAGACAGAAGACTACGACAGGTGCTCAAAAATAAATTAAAAATAGAGCTCCACATGATCCAGCAAACCTACTACTAGCTCTACATCCAAAGGAAGCATAATTAGTATGTCAGAGACGTTGCACTCCTAGGTTTATTATCGCTAAGAAACAACCTAATGAACTCAAGTG
>NW_012280114.1:0-1794 GCF_000151885.1 Dipodomys ordii
AGTGGCGCTGTGGCTCAAGTGGTAGAGCACTAGCCTTGAGCTGAAGAGCTGAGGGACAGCGCCCAGGCCCAGAGTTCAGGCCCCATGACCGGACCCCCAAAAAAACAACAACAACAACAACAAAACCCTCAGGGAGGAAGAACAGGGGATTCCTTTTCAAATGTGAATTGCACACTATGAAGATAGTTAATATAGAGTTATGTATAATTCAACATTACTAAGAAAGGAAATATAAAATAAAAAGTTTTAAATTTTTAGTACATAAAAATGATCATTAAAAAGGACTTGATAAATGCCAGGCACTGGTGGCTCACGCCTGTCATCCTAGCTACTCAAGAGGCTGAGATCTGAGAATCACGGTTCAAAACCAGCCTGGGCAGGAAACTCCACGAGACTCTTATCTCCAATCAACCACCAGAAAACCAGAAGTGGCGCTGTGGCTCAAGTAGTAGAGTGCTAGCCTTGAGCTGAATTGCTCAGGGACAGCACCCAGGCCCAGAGTTCAAACTCCACAAATGATCCCCCCCCCACCAAAAAAAGTACTTGGTAAGATAAATACTAAATAACACCATATATTTTTTGTTACTCTCTAGCCATTTCCATATAAGTAAGCAAAATAGGATGAACTGTGTTCATAAGTGTTAAAAATGAGCCTAAGCTGAACTTCCCTGAGGGGCATCAAGCACATCAGGCTGGCATTCAAAGAATCCTGTTTTGTGAACACACACTTCGATACTACCAATTCAAGGCACATACCATTCAATTTAATTGATCTGAACTCAACCATCTGCTGTCTAATTGCCTCTTAGCCAGTGGGATTTATGTAAGTAAATGGATAGTAAAGATTGAAAGAATACTAATGTGAAGTTTATGCTTCACTAAGAATGGTTCCTTGTTCATTGGGGGAAAAAATAATATATTAAAATATATGCAAATTAAAAGAGCCTGCATTCAAATTTTGGTATCCTGATTAAATTGGACTACCAACGAGAAAAATATACCTACCCCTCAAAAAATTGGGCAAAATAAAATGATAGAAAGATTTTTCAAGGTATTGAACATCAGCCAAAGAGAGGCTCAGTAATTGAGAGAAATAAAAACATTCCCTCAGATGGGTTAGATTTATTGAAGGGAGAGATTTTACTTTCCGGTGACCAAAGAAGGAAAGCAGACAGAGCACTTGGCTGAGGAGCTGTCTCTAAGCTGAAATTGCTAGTGTTTGCCATGCAGAGTATCAGAAAGATGATGCTCAGAGAAGGAACGCAAGGTCTGGCTAAGCCCCCAAGTCTCTAGCTGAACACTAATCAGCACGTGATCCTGAAAAAATAGCATGAGACTCAGGAAGAGCACACATGGAAAGACTGTGCTACACAGGGATGAAACAAGAAATGCCCCTTTTCACCAACTAGACTGGAAACTTGATTAATTCACAGGTCACTCCAAAAAATACATAAATAAATATTACCTCTACTGCGAGGAAAAATGAGTCACAGGACAAATTATGCCCTGATGTTTGCCTAAAACATTTTAAATGCAATGAGTGGACTTGATCTGTAAGAAATGGCAAAGCAATCCTTTCCAGGAGAAGGGTGAGGGCAGATGTAAATAAGGACTTACAGAAAGGAATTCTTGTGTTGCTTATTGTAACTTACACTTTTCCATGCTTTTGAATGCCTTGGGATTTTCCATTACTTGTCAAATGTATTCCTCATAATATTATTAAGAGTTCAAAGGTCTAAACTTTAAGAGAGATCAGAATATCTTTTAAATTTTTTTATTGAACAGGGGGAAAGT
>NW_012280115.1:0-2203 GCF_000151885.1 Dipodomys ordii
CCACAAATTATACCGACATCAAATACAGTGAAAGCAGGGGTTATACTGTGGGGGAGGGACATACAAAGCAACAAAGAAATAATCTTATAAATGCATTAGAAACAAATGCATGGAAGAAAAAGAAAACATTTGAATACATATCTTAGGGTTCATTTTCCTAACATCACCTTATCTGACCTTTTCTGCTTGACTCAGACATATACTAAATACTACAAATAAGGGAAACCATGGGACCTATGTTTCTTTGGGTTTGGCTCTTGCCACCTATTTTTATAAAGTCTAGTTGAAAGAGCCACAGTCATTTGTGGAAATACTTTCTATGTACTTTTTCCTGTCGCAGAGGGACAGTAGCTGCAATGGAGACTGTGGCTTTTGCAGAGAAAATATTTACTCTCTGGCCTTTTGTACAGAAAGTGTGCTGACCTTTCTTTAGGGTGCAGTGACTTCTTTCTCTTTTTTTTTGTCAGTTGTGGGGCTTGACCTCTGGGCCTCGGTGATGCCCCTCGGCTCTTCAGGTGAGCACTCTACCACTTGAGCCACAGCACTACTTCCAGCTTTTTCTGCTTATGGGGTGCTAAGGAATCGAACCCGGGTCTCATGCATGCAAGGCAAGCACTCTACCGCTAAGCCACCTTCCCAGACCCGACATTTCTTTTTTACACCAACCACTGCCCTTTGCTTACTTCCCTCACAGCCAGCTTTGCAGTTCAGTTGTCTATAGTTACTCCAGGCTCTACTTCTAAGCTAGGCATGTCTTCTTCCATGTGTTTATACCATGGCTAAGGTCTCTCTACCTGTAGGGTAATTATGGTCCTCTCCATGGCTCTCCAGCTCCCAACCAGGCACCAATTCTCCCACCTCTGCAGACACATCCCATGGAACATTTTAGGGTCTTATTTAAGGTAAGCAGAAGACAGACACTGGTGCACTCCAAAACATAAATCTGTATCCCAGGACAAGAAAAATGTGCACTTCGTATGGGTAGTGACACAATGTCAGAGCTCTAGTCTTTGAAATCTTCTGTTCAGTCCCAAAGGAATTGGCTTTCAAAGAACAATATGGTTTTTCTTCTTTTCTTCTTCTTTTTTTTTTTTGAGAACTGGCACATCCATAAAAGACAAAAGTACTGATACTTACAGCGACTTTATATGCAGCTTCTATATAAAAGACAAGATTCTGTATGAAGGCCACCTCATCAAGGGTAAAAATAATACGTAAGCCTAGTAAAGAAAAATAAAGTTAGCTTTTAAAGGGACCTGTCCATTATACATGACACACATCACACTAGGAAACCAATCCTTCTACCCTCATTTTCATTTTTCTTACAAGGGCATCAAATATTAAGGCTGAAGTACATCAAAGAGTTGATGCATGATCGCAGAAAGAGGGTAGAAGGCTGGCTATCCTAGCTACTTTGCCAGTTATCCATCAGATAAGAATTAATATGTAGAATGTACAAAAAGCTCCAAACCAAAGACCAAAAGAAAACAATCCAATGAATGTAAGGTCCACCCCAGGAAGGCAGGGTACACTCCTTCCTCCTCTTGGCTAAGTTTCTACCCAGTACTGTGTCACCTAGGTAACTGGTACACCTGGAGGCATGGGAGGTTACATCCATATTCAGCACATTACGGCCCCCTTTGGTAAGTCCAGGCCCAGGGTGGCTGACCCCTTCAGCCTTGTGTGTCTCCACCACACACGGTAGCAGGGGGCAGGCAGGCAGTTTGGAAACAAAACTTCTCTTTCTGTCTGAATACCACGTGGTATTCTCATTCATCAGCAATTTACCTGATAAATCATAAATGGGCAAATGAACAGTTTTCAACAGAAGTATAATCAGGTGTTGGTGGCTCATATCTATAATCCTAGTTACTCAGGAGGCTGAGATCTGAGGATCATGATTTGAAGCCAGTCTGTGAGAGTCTTATCTCCAAGCAACCACCAACACGCCAAAAGTGAAGCTATGGCTCAAGTGGTAGAGAATCAGCCTTGAGCAAAAAAGTTCAGGGATAGCGCCCAGGCCCTGAGTTCAAGCCCCAGGACACACACACACACACACACACACACACACACAAAGTACAAGCTGCCAGGCACCAGTGGCTTGTGCTTATAATCCTAGCTACTCAGGAGGCTGAGATCTGAGGATCATGGTTCAAAGCCAGCCTGGGCAGGAAAGTCCATGAGACTCTTATCTCCAATAAAC
>NW_012280116.1:0-2580 GCF_000151885.1 Dipodomys ordii
ATTTTATGTGATATATAAAGTCAATTTGTAAGTTTTATGACTTTTGCTAAAGGAAATACATCTCTAACATGAGAAGTCCTAGAGATCAATAATGATCCAATATACTTGATTAAACTGAGAAAATTTTTTCAAGAAAACAAAACCTCAGAACCCTCAACAATAATGTTTGATCAGTGTAAAATAAGCAATTGTATGCATATGTTGAAATGTCAAATGTTATAAAATATAAAATAAAATGTTAATGAAAATAAAATAAATGATCTACTAAAGTCATTTAGACTTGTTTTTGGAAAAAGCAAAGCCCCACACTAAATACATAAACCAAGAACTGATTCTGAGGTTTTCAGAAGTGGTAAAGTCCATTAGTGCAATGTGTTATTAATTTCAGAGGACCCAGAATACTTTCAACTACATTCCATCATATTTGATCTGTTTTAAAGTATGTGTTAAAATTGGCTACAGCTATTACTCATGTTTTCAATTGCCTGTCTTGCAAACATGAAACCTTAGCTTGAAACTTGGTAAAAATTTAGAGGTACATACAAGCCCACTGAGCTCTTCACCTTTGTAGCTTTTCCTTTATAGCACCTTTTCAGGCATTTGCCAATTTGACCTATCTTATTCCCCAAGAAATAATGCTATTATTTATTATAATAAAGCCATTTTCTGTCACCAATTCTTGCCTGTGTACTAATTTCCTGTAGGTTCCTTCTGGGTCTTTAAGCAATGGAAAATCTTCAAAATTAACATTGTAAGCCAGGTGCTGGAGGCTCATGCCTATCTTAGCTAGTCAGGAGACTGAGATCTGAGGATCACTGTTCAAAGGCATCCTAGACTATTATCTCTAATAAACCACCACAAAACCAGAAGTGGTGCTGTGACCCAAGTGATAGAGTGCTAGCCTTGAGCTGAAAACAGCTCAGGGACAGTGCCCAGGCCCAGAATCAAGCTCCAGGCTGACCAAAAAATAAAAAAAATCACATTGTCATGGGATCATGGAAGACTTTCTTTAATTTTCCAGCCTTGATAGCAAGCCCGTATGTACAGATTTACGAACTAAATCTGTGCATCTCCTATTACATACATCTTTATGATTAGTGTTATATATGCATATATATTATTCAGAAAAAATACATTTTGATATCTCAGAAAACTTATGCAGCATTGGTTTATTGTTACCCCATTGGAAATCTGCTTAGATGGGAGTGGGAACTTCAAAACAGGGTAAGTACGACAATATAAATTTGATTAAATATATTTAATGAAAATGATTTAAATAAAGGGATTCCAAATGATCTCTTTTATCATTTTAAAGCATAATTTTATAATTTTACTTTAAAATGATAAACCAACTTAAACCAATGTTTTCTCCCGGAAAGAAACAGATCTGCTTTCCTTGATGAGAAAATTAACACTATTTGTGAAAAGAGGGGTTTTTTGGGGTTAAGAATAGAGATCAGGTATTGGAGTTCTTGCTTGAGTTCTTCTATCACCAAAAATCCAAACCAATCAACCAACCTTAAAAAACAAACAAACCAACAAAAACCAACAAAGACAGAAAGTAAGGATAGGGGAATGCACATAAGATTAATAGACTAACATTTGAATTTCATTTTACCAGTTACAATATGAAGTATATGACATACTAAAATTAGAATATACTTGTCTTACATGCTGACATTTTTATAGTGAAAGTGGGTAGTACATATTGGGTATGCAGTACAAAAGTTGATAGTCTTTGATGTTCTTGGTTAATCAAGAACTTCGTTAATTAAATAGGTGCTTTTGCCTTTCTCTCTTTTGTTTTTTTCCTACCTCTTTGTGAATTGAAAGATGAAGTTATTTAACTGCAAAGACATTTACCTATCAAGTATCAGATCCATCCTATGCAAATGCTTTTCATTCCTATATACGTGGCTCCACTTCTAAAATTTTTGGTACTTAATTGGAGGTAGTTTCATGTACTCTCCTGCTTGGCCTAGCCAGAATCTTGATTCTCAGGTCTCTAGGATTATAGGTTGAGCCACAAGCGGCCAACTGTGAATGATATTTTTATCCCATATAAAAGAAGTAAATTAACATATTTGAGAAATCTTGATGAGAAAATGGCCAAGTGGAAACCTTACTAAAATGAACTGTTCTTGAATATTAGAGGAGATTTTCTTGGTACTGTTTCCAGCTGAAGATAGCTTGGATTGCCAGTAAATTAAATTCTTTGTGATTGTTTTGGTGATTTTCTTAGATATGTGGCACTGTCAAACTCTCAATATTTGCATAGATCCCCTTCGTTTTATCATAGATTTTCCATTTTTTCTGTATTTGGAAAAAAGGACTGGTATTCACAGAAATTGTGCATTCCCAGCTTCTAATGCATGATTCTTAGTATGAACATTCAGCTCTTGGGAATTTGATGTGTACCTTTGCTGCCCTTTCCACTAAGGAAAAAGATAAGATAATGTTTATCTAACGGAAAAGTACAACTCTGTAGAACATTTAAATAAGTCTCCTCCACTTGTTCTGCTTCCATCTTCTCTGAAAACTCCCAATAAACAACTAATATAGAATAGAAAATTTTCACTG
>NW_012280117.1:0-1189 GCF_000151885.1 Dipodomys ordii
AGAAAAAAGCTGGAAGTGGTGCTGTGGCTCAAGTGGTAGAGTGCTAGCCTTGAGCTGAAGAGCTGAGGGACAGTGCCCAGGCCCAGAGTTCAGGACCCATGACTGGACCCAAACAAACAAACAAACTGCTGCCCTCAGATCTCAACCTCATGAGTAGCTAGGATTGATTACAGGCGTGATCCACCCGTGACTGTCTCCTGAGATGTGTGAATGGTACAATTTCCGGGCTGCTAGTGCACTACATGAGGTCTCACCATGTTGCCACTGAGGCTGGAGGTGTAGCTTAGTGGTAGGGGGTGTACCTAACATGGGCGAGGCCTGGGGTCCAATCCCCACCATCACAAATAATCCAAGTAATAATAGAGGCGTTCAAGACCCCTTGGGGAACTTGGAGCCTGAGGCCGGTAGACTGATCACAAATCATTTTCTGTGTGATAGGAGAGAAGGCATCTCTTCAGCTGCCCTGGGCGGCTCTGCTTGTATTGATATTCTTTGTAGAGACCACAAGTGATGTAATTAATATCGGAACAGCTGCCCCTCCCTGCTGCATTTCAAGTGTTGTTCCATGGAAGGGGGTGGGTGAGCAGTCTGTTGGGAACTAGGCCTGTAGGTGGAAAGGCCCAGGGCTTTTCCCTGTGAGCAGTGGTGGTCTGCCCACGGGGAGTCCTGTCCACCCTCCTGTCTGCAGGTGGCTGTCGGGGCTGGCCGGGGCTGCGGGTCCCTGGCCTGGGAATCGCTGGAACTTGAAGGGAGGAGAGTGGATGGGCGATGGGTCCCCTCCGGGAGCGCGGCCAGGCTCCATCCTGGGACAACCCTCGAAGCCCACCTCCCAGGCCCTGGGAGGGGGGAGGGGGGCTGGCAGGCCCCTCTTCCGTGGGGGGACCAGGCGGGGTCAGATGGGGCTGCAGGTGCCCAGCAGGATGCGCACCTGCCTGGTTTTGCGCATGAGTAAAATGGGTTCAAGGAGGTGACAGCCACAGGGCTGGAAAGCCGTCGGGGAAGCCGGCCAAGAGCGGATTCTTTCCAGAACACCCCCACGGCTTCTCCTGCAGGGCGGGGGGGTGGGGTGTGGAGGGATGGGGAGGGGAAGCCGGTCCAGGTGGCGCCCCGGACCCGGGGCTGGGGACCCCCCCCCAAACAGGTGTCCCCCGGGGTCGGGGTCCGCCCGCCCCGCGGCCCCGCCCCGCGG
>NW_012280118.1:0-1376 GCF_000151885.1 Dipodomys ordii
ACTAGGGTCACAGCTCCACTTCTGGCTTATTTTTTGTTTGTGGTGCGGCTTGAACTCTGGGCCTGGGAGCTATCCTTGAGCTCTTCAGCTCAAGGCTAGCACCCTATCACTTGAGCCACAGCGCCACTTCCAGCTTTTTCTGCTTATGTGGTGATGAGGAATCGAACCCAGGGCCTCATGCATGCAAGGTAAGCGCTCTACCACTGAGCTACCTTTCCCAGCTCTGTGTTTGAGGTATTATTAAATCATGCCATTACTATTCTCCATTCTCTGAAGAACCAGTGTAAATGTCCTCTTATTTTCTGACAAGTGATAATTTCTCTTAGAGGCTGAAATGAATCTCAGTCATAACTAACCAGTCCTTACATTTCAGGGTTCTGTTAGAGGCTGGCATCACAGTTGTCCTATCCTCATGTCTGGCAGCCTGTTAAGGATGAACTGTGTCAGTGTATGTTTACTCAGCAAATGACAGTGATCTACCAGACCTCTTCCCTTCTTAGGCTTGGAGAAGATGAAAAATTCTGTCTTCCAAATTTACAAACTATGCAAGCTAAAGAGCATCATACTTTTCACACATTTCCTCAATCTATGTATGCATATATACGTGCATCTATCTTCCCATCTATTATCTCTATCATATCTATCTATCTATCTATCTAACTATCTATCTATCTATCTGTCATCTAGTCTAGATAATAGACTCTTGATGTCTCAGAGACAAAGAGTTTCTCTAGATCTCTAAAACACAACAGCCAATTAAAGAGAAACAAAATGCAGCAAGAAAGAAAAGAAAAGAAAAGAAAACTGTTGCTTTCATTTCAGTCAATTTGTTTCTACTGAAGTGAAATCAAGAATTTTTTTTAAATTTTTATTTTATTGTAAAGGTAATGTACAGAGGGATGACAGTTTCTCCCACTTTGCCAACTCTCTCCCACTCCCATGAAATCTAGATTTTAAGCAAAGTTGTTGCTTAAATATTCCAGCCTTATCGAATCATCTAATATATGTCACTCAATTATTTTTCCCTTTCTGTAGCCAGTACTTGCAGATAGTTTATTTGTGTAACTCTCAGTCTCAGCCACTTGCATTTCTATGGTTCTTTGCTGCTCAGGACACTATGGGAATTGTTGACATCATTCCTCCTTTATCAAGCACTCTTCTCAAAATTTCCCTGTCTTTCACCTTGAAGGTTCAAGATTTTCTCCTTTGCCTGTCTGTGTCATCACTCAGTAGCTTTTCTGTATGTCAACAATGGGAAGACCATGGCTGAAATCAGGAAAGCAACTCCTTTTATACTAGTTTCTTTGCTTTCTTTATATGCTTTTCTTCTCTGGAGGGAGAGAGAGAGAGAAAGAGAGAGAGAGAGAGAGAGAGAG
>NW_012280119.1:0-1263 GCF_000151885.1 Dipodomys ordii
TGGAAAGACTTGGAAAAAATTATATTAAGTGAAGTAAGCCAGGCCCAAAGAAACATAGGTCCCATGGTTTCCCTTATTGCAATAACTAGTATATGTCTGAGTCAAGCAGAAATGGTCAGATAATTTGATGTTAAGCAAAATGAGCCCCAAGTTAAGGACTTAAATATTTTTTTCTTTCTTGATATTGTGTCTGCATATTTACAAGATATTTCTTTGTTGCTTTGTATGTCCCTCACCCACGGTATAACCCCTGTTTTCACTGTATTTGATGTTGGTATAATTTGTGGAGGGGAAGGGAAAAAACAAATCGTTTAAATAGGGATACAGGTGGACACATTGCAACAATGAGATGTACAAGATGATATGTAGAAAATAAAGTATACATATTTGGTGCAGGGGGACTGGGGGGTGGGGTGAGGGGGTGGTGGGGGGGGGGATGGAAAGAGATTGGAAGGGGAAACAAAGGAGGAGGCAACAATGCTTGATAAGAAATGCACTCAATAACTTGGCCATATATTTGTAACCCCTCTGTACGGTATTTTCACAGTCAAAAAGAAAAAAAATAGTAGACAATAAGTTCCAACTGAGGAAATTTATTAGAGTCCAAAAAATCTACACAGATTTGTATCCCAAGTTCATTGAATGAAGCCAATGGAGAAGAGCTAGGGAAGCAAAGGGAGCTGAGGTTGAGTTGTAATGGCACAAGGAATTAGTCAGATAGACATTGGTGGAAACTGTGTAGAGCAATTTTTGAAAGCCAAGGTTTCTTTTCTGTCTTTTCCAGGGCCATCAGCACAATTGTGACAACAATGCTTATTAGCTGATCACACTCTATATATAACAGAGGTATTATAATTTTCTAAAAATGCCTAAAGAGGATGGGGTGAGTGATCAGATATGCTTTTTCAGGTGGAGGACAAATTGTTTTACTGCTAAGATCTTTTAGTTATCATAATGTGAAAAACCATCTGGATTTATGAAGTTCCTCCTCTATGATAGGAAAATATACAAGTTCCCCCATAAAATATGGATGTTTATGTTTGACCAGTAGCAAACTTTGTTTTTCAAGAAAAATTATAGAGATGTACTTCCATTCACTTTTTCTCATTCCTTCTTTCCTTTGTCCCTCCTTCCTTTCTCCTTCTCTCCTTCCCTGCCCCCTCCCTCCCTATCTTCCACTCCTTCCTCTTTCCTTCCTTCCTCTCTTTCCTCCTTCCCTCCCTCTTTCCTTCCTTCTTTCCTTCCTCCCTCCCTCCCTCCCTC
>NW_012280120.1:0-6149 GCF_000151885.1 Dipodomys ordii
GATCTGAGGATCACGGTCCAAAGCCAGCTCAGGCAGGAAAGTCCGTGAAACTCTTATCTCCAAAAAAACACCAGAAAATTGGAAGTGGTGCTGTGGTTCAAGTGGTAGAGTGCTCGCCTTGAGTTGAAGAGCTGAGGGACAGCGCTCAGGCCCAAAGTTCAAGCCCACAACTGACAAAAAAAAAAAAAAAAAGAATGTCCTTATTAATTTGCTCAAACAGGAGGCATTGCCTGGGCACTATTGCCCCCTTGTGGCAGGTTAGGGACTTGAAAATTTACAGCTTGAGGGTTCCAGCTTTATAAACTAGGATTTATGAAGGGGTTTTGGATAATGTTACCTATACTTATCGTGGAGGGCTCACATGTCAATAATTAGATCAAATGACTTATCTGTTTACCTCCTTCAACTTTGTAATAGAAACCACCTCTAGAGAGGTATCCTTAAAAGAAGACATTTTTAAAAAAAGAAAAGACAACATGGTCCATGATCTAACAATTCCTGTCACCTCGTTTATTCCTTAGCTATCCCCTAAGTTTTGGGGCTTGCTGATTTGCCTTTGCTTTAGGGAGAGGAGTTCCAGTGGGCCATGTGTATCTGGGACCAACAGGTCTTTGAGATGTTGTTTTCATGGGTGTCTAGCACCAATGCATGGGTGTCTAGCACCAATGGCTAAAGCAGGTCAGATGCCCAAGCCCAGTTTTAAGGAAAGGGATATTAATACCCACAAAATCACGTAGCAGAGGGTAACAAGAAGTATGGAACTGGGACCACCCATCTTTCCCACCATCCCCACTCAGGCTGATTTGCTGCTACTGTAAATGCTTCATTTACCTTTCCCCGCCCCCCATCATATTTACATTCAATCAAAGATACAAAGGAGCGTGAAATGCTTTTGGTTAGAGAACCCCGTGTTCTGGTGCTGGCAGCCAGGCATGTTGCTGGCAGGAAGTGCCAAGGGGAAGGCCAGGTTCCCACTCAGTGGAAAACTCCAGGCTCCTTTAACCCAAGCCCTTAAGGACAGGGGATCAGTATATGGCGTAAATTATTCATGGCAAGGAATGGTCGCAGCAATGGTCAGCACTGTGTGGATCCCTTGGTGTGCTGGGACCTCTGTTCACTTTCTGGATGGCAGGACCTTCCTAATATTAAAGCATTAAAAATTCAGCTCATCGGGGAAGAAATCTATGTTGTGTAGAGTCTTGACATGGGTCCACAGTTAATACAGCTGCGATTAACTGCTATCCTAGCTTTTTGTAGGGGGTCGGAGGACAGTGCCCCTGTCTGTAGTCTCCCTCAGCAGGCGGCCTCGCTGGTGTGATGCCAGGGCTGTGGTAGGACTCTTCTTCTGGTGGGTCAGGTCTTCCTTACTGACTGACCATGGAGATATCAGAAACCCACCTTACTCTAAAAATCATCCTGAATGCTTTGCAAGAGGTTTTTCAGAATGCAGACACATCCAGGGAAACTAACATTAATGCAATATGTTTATGCCTGCCCCCTTGCCCACCCACTTCATAAACTTGGTGCTCTCCGTTCTGGTCATCCTGCTGCTTTGGTCTCTGCAGACTCTCTGCTCCCTCTCCCAGCTCACCTGGACTTGGTCAGAAGGCAGCGGGGCTAGGCAGCTTCAGGCTCTCTCCATGATCACTGCCCTTTGCAGTTGGGAGTCCAGTTTCCGAACAACCCTTTCCTCATGTAACGTGTCTTTCCAGGAGGTGTGAGGATGACTGCTCCATTTTGACCTCATCTATTAACTGTCTTCAAGCTCATCAATCTAACTTCTGTTATGTTCAGTCTTCAGTCAGACCCATCCTGTAGCCTGCCCGCCCGCCCCCCTCCTCTCGGCCTCATGACTTGAAAGTAGTGTTAGGCAGTTTCTTCATCTTCCATGTGCTACCCTAAAGTGGCTAAGCCTGAAGGCCACCAATGTAAAGTGGCTTATAAGCTGTGCACCAGTGGCTCACGCCTGTAATCCTACTCAGGAGGCTAAGATCTGAGGATCGTGGATCAAAGCCAACCAGAGAAGGAAAGTCTGTGAGACTCTATGTCCAGCAAACTACTCAGATAAAGCCAGAAGTGGCACTGTGGCTCAAGTGGTATAGTGCTAGCCTTGAGCAAAAACAAGCTCAGGGACAGTGCCTAGGCCTTGAGTTCAAGCCCCAGGACCAGCAAACAAACAAACAAACAAAGTTGGCATAGAATTAATTGTAACATGACTTGAGGAACCAATATCATGTTAAAAATGTAGGTGCATACTTGGCTTCTTGTTAGTTGCAAGAGAATGATTTGTGATTGAGCAGGGTAAGGGGCTGTTGGTGAGAGGGGGAGTGAATGTGACATGGGTGGATCCTAGGTGACCCACTGGGCTATTCTAGATACTTCTTACCCTACTGTGTTTAGGAATGGACAAGCACGATCAATCGGTGTTACACCTTCATCACGGAGAGACCATTTAACAGGCCCACCCTTTAAGAGCTTTAAGTCCATGTTCAGCCATTGTATTGCTTTGGGTCTGGGTTGAGGCTGAACATCATGGCAGTGGCAGTGCACGGCTTACATCATGGCAGCTGGAAAGCAGGAGGTAGGGAGAGAGAGCAAGAGGGAGGGAGTAAGAGAGAGAGAGAAAGGAGATGAAGAAGGATGGGAGGGAGAGGGAGAAGGAGAGAAGAGGGGAAAGAGGGAGAGAGAGGAGGAGAGGAGGAATGAGAAAAGAGGAGGGAGAGAGAAGGAGAGGGAGAGGCAGCGGTGAAGGACAAGACCTTTAAAGGCATGACCCCTCTGTGAGCTTCCTTCAAGTAGGCTCCAGATCCCCCCGACTACCAGGTTCCAAATCTATGGAAGGATTAACCCATGGGTGAAGTTGGAGCTTCCTGATCCAGTCACTGGGTTCAACAGTTGGGGATCCAGCCTTTGGGGAAGATATTATCCAAACCATATTACACCACCAGTCTCAAAAGGACATGGCCGCCGAGGCCCAGATTCCCAGGATTTGTACCCTGCCATCAGGCAAGCCAGACACTAGTCAAGGGCAGACGGAGGCTAGGGGAGGTTGGGGTAGACAGAGAAGGAAGGCACTGGCCTCCAGTCCCAGTTGTAGTCTTGAGACCATGGCAGTAATAAGGTTGTGTTCGTTTTGCTGGCCTGGGGTCAACGTGACTTTGGAATGACCATCCAGCTCAATTATTCTTGAATTCATTATTCCTCTGATGTGTTTCGAATGGCTGAATCATAGTACTAGTCTATGTGCAATGATCATCCCCAGCTCACACTGGGGACAAGTTGAACAACTCACTGGACAGCCATCTTGCTCCAAAGGTGGTCCATATACCGTCTCCTTCCATTAGGTGTTGAGCAACCCAGCCCCTCAGGCCAATCTCAGTGTTTTCTCAGATGACTCCTGGTGTCTGCCAGGGCAGATTGGGAAGCATGTGGTGAGGGAGACTCAGAAGGGCAAAAGCTGTATTGGGAGTAATGCGTTACTCCAATGAAAGGAAGCAGAAGGCAGACATCTGGGAGAGGGAACTCAACTGCAGAGAGACTTCATGGAATCCTGTAGCCCATCAGGGCCGTAGACAAGACAGCAGCTTGGAGAGTCTTCCTGCAAAGAAATGAACAAACAATGACTGTCCTCCTCAATCACCGACTAAGGAAGGATGGAAAGCTGAACTAATAGAAAGAACAAGCCAGAGCTGTCATATGCTAGGATCTTCAAAGTACCCTCATTCATTCATTCACTCATTCATTCCTTCATCTTTTCCTTTTCTTCTGTCGTGCTGGGGATGGGACCCAGGACCTTATAGTCAATACTAAGCAAGTTCTCTTCCATTCCCAGCCACCAGGAATCCTTTCTTGAAGAAGGATCCAAAGGTGGGTGCCACTGGGTCACATTATCTTCATGGAAGAAATGAGGCCCCGAGGAGCATATCCAGTCACATGGACACATTTCAAGGCCCCTCATTTGCATTGAGTGTATCAGCATCCAATGGGTTGGAGCAAGTCGGATGACCATCCAAAGCAAAGGGCTGCACTGATTATCTTAAGTGTGCCAGGAGACCAGGTATGGTGGAGCAAGGGGTCTGGCTAGACCAAAGTGTGGGGTGGGGGTCACAGAGAATCCTCAGAAGGATGGATAATCACTTGGCTAAAACCCCCAAATCAGACCTGGTACCTGGAAATCCAACGCTGTACTTTCACGGATGGGAAATGCCAAACAGTGCACAAAATGATACTTGTGATTTCGTCTTCCCAAAGCCCCTGACGGCCGCTCCAAGGCTGGCCAGTGGAATCAATAGCAATTTGGGGCACTCGTGGGGGCGCCGTCTGAGCAATTCTGATGAGTTGAACGTGATGGGTTCCGGCTGCTTCCTGGGTCCTGGGGGAAGCTTATCCACCATGCACTTAGTGCTGGAGCCTGGCCATGCCTCGGCCACGCCCACCTTCATCTCCAGGCCTGGTCTGCGTGTTCCAGCTTCCTCCACAGGCTCTTCTGTCCAGCCCTGGACACTCCAAGAGGATGGAGGCTGAGGGACCACCACAGGCCCACAGGTGCTGCCCCGAGGCCCTGGGGAAGCTCTTGCCCGGCCTCTGCTTTCTCTGTTGCCTGGTGACCTACGCCTTGGTGGGTGCTGCCCTCTTCTCTGCCATTGAGGGCCACCCCATCCCAGGGGAGAAAGAGGACCCCAACTTGAAGGATTATCTGAATGAGTTGTGCCTCCTCCTGCAGTGCAACCAGACAGGTAGGTGCCTTCCCTGAGCGCGTGGGCCTCAGCCCCAGGGGTGGAGGCTGGAGGCTGGCTCTCTCAGCTGCCTGCCAGAACTCTCCCCAGTCTTGGAAGTCACTTAGGCAAGTGACTTCTCCCTGAGCCTCAGTTTTGTCCCCTGAGAAGTGGGGGAGATTAGTGGCTGTTCAGAGGTCGCTCTTAAAGGGCAGTTTCCTTTCCTGAGCCTGGTCAAGGCCCAGCCTTGACCAACCTGGAAAGCTCTGGGGAGAGTGACTGTTAGAGATTGGAGGGGCTGGGTAAAGATGAGGGACAGAGCTGCTCTTCAGAACGATACCAGCCCAACTGAAGATTTGTCTAGCAGGGATTAGGATGGAAGAAATCACACAAACTGGACTTGGCTCCTACCATGAGCTGGCAGCCAGGCCCCTCCTCTCTGCTTCCTTTTCTAAAGGCCTTCCCCGTGAGGGGCTCCCGGGAGGCCCAGGAGGTGAATTGGGAGGCTGGCGCTGGCACCAGTTGCTTGGCCAGCTTGCTGTGTGGTCCAGCGCGGAGAGTTCTCACCAGTCCCCGTCGGGGGATGGTGAGGGAACACACAATCTCCATCCTCCCAATCACAGGGACTCTGACCAGCAAAAGCAGACAAGGGACTGAGGCTTCTGGATGGGTACTTTACTAGAACCCCAGGTGTTTCTCACTCATCTAGTTGCTTGTTTCTTTGCTGTGTTCCCTGAAGGAAACTTGCAAAGCTGTATTGGACAGATCAAGAGAAACCAAGAGAGAGGGGAGAAATAAAAGACAAAGGAAAACTAAGGGCGTCCAAAGTACGGAGAAGAAGAGGGCGAGATAAAGCGTAGCCAGGCCTCAGCCCCCTGCTCGCTGTCTCCACCGCAGGCTGGGCCTTGCTGTGGGAATAAGTTCATTTGGCCAGGGGCTGACCAGAGGCTGGTCCTAGTAGAGACCCCTCTGTCTTGGGACTGGTCCCCTGTCATCTGACGCCACATAGGTCTCCTCCGTGGGAGATGTCATGGCTGCTGCTCTAACCTCCTAGAAATGTCAAGGCTTTCCAAACCAGGTCAGACTGGCTAGATGTGCATGGACAGGCCCTTCCTCAGACCACTCACTCACGATCTCCAAGTTGGGCTACAGAGTTGAAGGTTTCTCGGATGTAGAGCAGAGCAGGAGAAGCTAGAGATGATCCAACTCCTTTTATACTGGTTTTCATGGGGATTGAAGGGCTCCAGAGTGCTAGTTTAATGTAGGCCTGGAGCCAAACCCTTACCACACAGCTTCCCGTTCAGCCTCCCCAGGGCTTCTCACCTTGGCTAGGAATCACCCCCACTTTACAGATTAAGAAACTGAGGCAAGCTGGGTGCCAGTGGCTCATGACTATAATCCTAGCTACTCATCAGGAGGCTGAGATCTGAGGAT
>NW_012280121.1:0-3200 GCF_000151885.1 Dipodomys ordii
AAGAAAAAAGCTGGAAGTGGCGCTGTGGCTCAAGTGGTAGAGCGCTAGCCTTGAGCTGAAGAGCTGAGAGACAGCACCCAGGCCCAGAGTTCAGGTCCCACGACCGGACCCATAAAAGAAAATAAAAAAAAATAGAGACTGGGGGAATGGATCAAGTGGTAGAGCCCTTGTTTAGCAAGCAGTAGACCTGCAGTGCTACCAAAAACAAAACAAATAATAATATGAAGGGAAAAAGCCAAGCAAGAAAGTGAGAGGCCCCAAGTTCAAGCCCCAGTACAACCACAAAAAAGTTCAAATCACATGGTAAATAAAGTATTTACCATATATTTATCATATAATTATGAAGCTCTACGGCAGTACTGCCCTCAACAAGTCATCCCATTTCATTCAACTTCTGTCATTAAGCATAGGTCTTGGGGGCAGTAACAGAACACAACGAAAAAGAAGCCTGACTAAATTCAAAATGGGAGTGGAACTGGTCAGTGTGAAGGAGAAATTTCCATTTGTAGTCTCATTACTTTGCAGGTAGAATCATTTTGAGAGTGAGTATACCACAAATGACTCATCTAAATACTACCTTATTCCATGATGGATAATTGAGTGAGCACGAATATCTTGGTTGAAATTACTATATGTAGTGAATGAAGACTGCCAGGGAGCTGGAATACACAAGTGCAGGCCTCAACTGTTCAGCCCATTACATTGATAAACCAGCCTTTCCTTTAGGGACACTGAAGATGGAGAAACAATTCAGAGTCAGAGATTTGAAACTATGTCTGATTATCTGAGTTTGCTAATAGTCTGGACTTGGAGAAAGTAAAGGAGGATCTAATTGTACTCAGATAAAACTACTAAACCAAAATGAGGATTGTATGCAGGAAGTGGAAAGGAGGTGATCAAGAAACATGTCTTATACAAAAATATTAAAGATTAGAAATACTAAGTACAAATTTTTGCACAGAGTCCTAATGCATTCATTAGCTACATAAAATGACTTGTTCTAAAACTCACAAGAAGCTCTGTAAACCAGAATGAAAATCACAATACTAAAATACTGCCACTGATCACAAATGGCAAAAGGATCGGAATGTCTTCATGAACACCCAAGAAAAAAAGACACATGAGCCTTTTCCCAAATGCTTCTAGATATCTAGAACAATTATCATTTTAAGAAAGAACTTCTCTTACTAAAAGAATGAATTATACTATTTATATTATACTAGATAGATGTATATGTACTATATATACATATATACTATATATGTTATACCAATATACTATATATATGTATATATAATTACACTAACAGAAATTCAGGACCAGAAAAGATATAACCAGTTTTAGTTTTCTGACAGATTAATTTAGGACATAAAGACATAAAACAAGCATATTCTGGCTCTTGAACCTAGAGGTTTGTTTCAGAGAAACAAGGAACACTGCTGTCTCCCTAGAATGAAACCTAACCACTCCATTCCCAAACTGTGGGCTTCCCAATTCCTCCATCTTTGTAACTTTGGGGTACATCCTGCTTAAGTGACTAACAGCATCTTCCATGATAGGAAAAATTAAAAGGAAACAATTGAGGAGTTGGGACTATTTAATCATTTTTGTTAACCCATCACTAATTCTCTGACCAAATCAAGTCGTGACGACTGATGTACTATATCCTGTGTGTGACACGCACACAGGATAGGAACAAATAAGGAGATTTTTAACAATGATGAAACCAAGTTGTTTTGAGGTTAATTTGAAACTAGCTTTCTAGAACCTTACACTATGTGTGATGCTTATAAATTTTGCATGAATAATATAAAATCCCCTCTGACAAACAGATCATAGTTTGAAAACCAGGGACAAAATACTAATACCTAGTTTGAGTAGCAGGATAATTACTCTCTTTCTCTTCTCCTATTAAAGACTTCTTAAAAGCACCTAAAACCACAGTTGAGGCCTGCTACACCAAAGAAATCATTCTGCCTTATATAAGAAGTACCCTGGCCTTATCGGCATCTCACAGAAGTTTCTGCCTAAAACAAGGCTTCTTTGCAAGAATATCTTAAAATTCTGCAGCAAACAGAGAATGTTCTGAGTATTATCAACGTCAGAGTACATAAACTTCACTAAGAATTTCCAGCAAATCATTTTCTCCTAATACTGTTCTAATGTAAATCCACCCACTACCCAGTGGGGAAGAAACTGAATTCTTGGGGCCATTCAATCTCCTTGGGGTGTGAGGGGGTGTGCAGGAAACTGATGCTTGAATGCATGCCCTCTTAGGGCCTGAGTTTTCTCTAAGGAGCCAATGATTACAAAATGAGCAATCATATTAAGATTCCTAATTAATCCCAATTCAAAAGCAAGGAAGGAATGTTGCTCTAACCTGAGCAAAGCTAAGGAGGCAAGTGCCCAGAAAAAATCGAGGGAAGCGGTGGTGACAGGGATAGGGGCAGGGATAATGGGGCTGGGAGACTGCAAGACCACAAGGCTTTGGTGCCTGGAAGATGACAATCATCCTAAACATCGCAAACACCGAGGGGAGGGCCAGAAGAGATGCCAGGGATATGAAGAACCAGCCGGGCAGCTGAGTACCACACTGGGTACAACCGCCTTCTAGCAAGTCTTCAAATGACACCAGAAAGGAAGGAGGAATACCTGGCTCACCAGGGCACACCTTGCAACGACAGAACTCCCAGCTGCCGAGGGGAAAGCATCCTCACCCTGAAAAGGGGGAAACTGAAAGAAAAAGCAGAAAGCGCCATTAACCAGACCAGAATCCCCGCCTGCTCTTCCCTTCCAAGAGGGAGGCCATAGACACCCCCTCTCCCCCACCCCCAAAACTGCCAAGCCCAAATGCCCCGAGGCTCAGAGAAAGGTGAGACACTACAATCCGGGTCTCTCCACGCCAACTGGGACCCTCCGGGAACCAGCGGCCCGTGCCTCAGTTTCCCCACCTGCAAATGGAGCGTGCCAAGGAGGAAAACTGAGTTTTGCGCTACTCCTACCCCCAAACCCTCTCCTCTCCAGAGGTCCTGGAGGTGGCGATCCCTCCCGGGACTCGGAATCCCTCCCCCGAAGACCCGGGGGAGGGGGGTGGGAGGGATGGGGGGCGGGGGAAGCCCGGGCTGACGTCAGCGGCTCGGCACCGCGCGGGCCTGGCGGGTGCAGCCGGCCCGGGCAGCTAACGGGCCGGCGCCACGGTG
>NW_012280122.1:0-2600 GCF_000151885.1 Dipodomys ordii
AAGAGCTGAGGGACAGCACCCAGGCCCAGAGTTCAAGCCCCACAACCACCACCACCACCAACAAAGCACTAGAGCACTAGACTTGAGCACAAAAGAACAAGGACAGGGGCTGGGAAGGTAGCTCAGTGGTAGAGCGCTTGCCTTGCATGCATGAGGCATGCAGGAAAAAAAAGCCAGAAGTGGCACTGTGGCTTAAGTGGTAGAGCACTAGCTTTGAGCTGAAGAGCTCAGGGACAGCGCCCAGGCCCAGAGTTCAGGCCCTCAACTGGACCCCTCCTCCCCCCAAAAAAGAAAGAAAGAAAAAAGAACAAGGACAGCACTCAGGCTCTGAGTGCAAGCCCCAGGACCAGCACCAAAAAAAAACCAAAAAGGATTTGGGAGGTGGGAAAGAGGCAAAGAAGCAAGTGGTTTCCACATTTTTACTATAGACTTCAGTTAACTGTTCAAATCAAGCCCTCCTTAGACAAGCAGTCTGTTGTTTCCTTTGTGGCACGGAGAGCTGAGCTGAAATTGAATTTAATAATTACATTATGGGCACTGAAGTGGCACCTGAGCTATAATTCTGGCCTATTTATGGAACTATTCCAGGACAGTCACATGAAGAGCCCACATTCTGTAACCATCCCAAATAATTATTTCTATAGCTTTGAAACTGTCAAGCATAACACACACATACACAATTTGATTTATGAATATTTCCCCTGCAAAATACAGATCTACCTAAACTACTACCTTTATAATTTATGTATATTAAAAAAAATCACGGGGGGTGGGAGATGGGAAGGGATAGGAAGGGGAAACAAAGGAGGAGGCAACAATGCTTGATAAGAAATGTACTCATGGGCTGGGAAGTTGGCTCAGTGGTAGAGCGCTTGCCTTGCATGCATGAGGCCCTGGGTTCAATTCCTCAGCACCACATAAGCAAAGAGAAAAAAAGCCGGAAGTGGTAGAGCGCTAGCCTTGAGCTGAAGAGCTGAGGGACAGTGCCCAGGCCCAGAGTTCAGGCCCCACGACCGGACAAAAAAAAAAGATTAGAGTCATCAGAAAATGAAAAAAAAAAAATTAAGAAAAAAGTTCTTGGTTTCCATATCTTTGGAGTTCGTTTCAGTATGTATAATATTTTATATACATATGAAGAGGCACTTGGGTATTATAACTTGGTGATTTTCTCCTAAGACTGTGCTCTTTTGGTCTTACTGTGAGTGTCTAGAATCCTGTGTAAATTGTCATGTCTCACTGTGTTTTAAATCTACTCACTGTGTTTTAAATCTAACTTGCGCATATCAAGAAGAACATGTACCATTTGTCTCTGATCTTGGCTTCCCCACACTTAACATGATTTGTTCTAATTCCATCCATTTTAGAGCCTCCACATTTTAACTATCTTTTTTGTGTTGTTTTGTGCTTTGTTTTGAGTTCCCTCCCTCCCCCCAGGCTGGCACTTTACCTCTTGAGCTACACCTTCACTTTTAGCTATTTGGTTAACTAGAGATAAGAGTCTCTTGGAGGTTCTGTACCAGGCTAGCTTCAGCTTCATTATTTCCATCCTCAGATCTCAGACTCCTGAGTAGCTAGGATTATAGGCACAAGTCACTGACATCTGGCTGAAACAACCTATTTTGACAGAACTCTAGAGGAACTTTCAATCTTTCTGTTAATGACATTCTTTTATCATTTTTCTAACCATTATCTTACATCTATATGTAGTTTCAGCACTGGATAGAAGGATTAAAAGACATTATTTTGTACGGGGTAGATTCTCTTAAGAAGACTCCCACCCACCTTTTTCCAACCCATCTCTTATTTTCCTTTGGTCCTCCTCTGAACTTACTCCAACCTCTATACATTTTTATCCATTCAAAAACCTATTTAAAAACTGTTAGGGGGCTGGGAAGGTGGCTCAGTGGTAGAGTGCTTGCCTTGCATGTTTGAGGCCCTGGGTTCAATTCCTCAGCACCACATAAGCAAAAGGAAAAAATAAAAAAAAATAAAATAAAATAAAACTGTTAGGCACCGGTGGTTCATACCTGTAAATCCTAGCTACTTCAGGAGGCTGAGATCCGAGGATAGAAGTTTGAAGCCAGCCACGTTAAGAAAGTCTGAGAGACCCTTTTCTCCAACTAGCCACTGAAAGGCTAAAGTGGTAAAGCTAGCTTTAAGTGAAAAGGTGAGCAAGAGTGCAAGGCCCCAAATTCAAACCTCAATACCAACACACACACAGTGCGCACACATATAGACTGTAAATATTATGTTACACCTTGGACAATTCTGAGAGATAAAAGTCCAATGGCCAAAGAATAATAGCTTGTACGAGTCTAACTTAGAAAGGGGACTTTCCAGGAGGGGGTAACAATGCTCAATAGGAAATGTACCTTACTCATGTAACTGTAACCCCTCTGTACAGTATCTTTACAATTAAAAAAATATATTATGGGTCTGGGAAGGTGGCTCAGTGGTAGAGCGCTTGCCTTGCATGCCTGAGGCCCTGGGTTCGATTCCTCAGCACCACGTAAGCAAAAAGAAAAAAGCCAGAAGTGGCGCTGTGGCTCAAGTGGTAGAGCGCTAGCCTTGAGCTGAGGGACAGTGCCCAGGCCCAGAGT
>NW_012280123.1:0-1412 GCF_000151885.1 Dipodomys ordii
AAAAAAAAAAAAAATTACTGTAAGCAATAGACCTTTACCAAATTAGTTCATTAAAATGTGATTACAAATAAGAAATACACTATTTATGTGGATTTGCAAAGATATCCTCTTTTTGAGTACATACTATTGATATATATGTAAGATAATCTTAGTAATTATTTTATATATGTATAAATAAAAATATTATTTTATATCTAGCCAGTTCTCTATTGCATATGTGCATGTACATATTCATATTGTCTATGTGTACACATTAATTCTGAATTTAGCTTTTATTTCAGCGCTGTTTGATTGTGTCCATGTATTAGACTGTGGTTCCCAATTAGGTGGTATTTCCTGACAAGGCCTAATTAGAAGTGTTAGGAGCAAAGGGACACCTCCATGTAAAAATCAATGAAAGCCATTTTGGTGAAGGTAATTTGGTTATTATAGTGTGAGTTCTGTCCTATCTTCTCTTGCTTTCTCCTCCACCCTCTCATCCTTGAGACTCTCCTCCATCTGCTCCCTCCCACCTTCCTCCGTGAGGTAGCATTGCACATAGGACTTTGTGAGATTCTGGCTTCTTGGTTTTGTGTTATTCTACTTCCAAAACCTTGAGTCAATAAATGTCTTTGATATCCTGTCCTAGTGGCACAAAAGCAGACTAACATTTTGCCAGGTTTGGAGAGACTTAAATTACTCGGGAGGTGATCAGGTGGATTGTGGCTCCATGCCCTACCATGAAAAGGTTTATGAGACCCGCACTGCAATGATAATAAGTTTTCATGGGGGAAGGAGTAAGTGGTAAGAAGTGGAAATTGGAATGCCATGGTCCACATTGTCTCTGGAAAAAAGTGGGACCTTGTCAAAAATAACCAGTACTTAAAGGATTAGAGATATGCTTCAAGTGGTAGAGTACCTACTTAACAAGAATGAAGCTCAAAGTTCAAATCTCAGAACCACCAAGAAAATAACTAACATATCATTTATTCATTTTTTCTATAATTTAGTAAGACATATATAAAATCATCTATGTGCCAAGTATTGTTCTGTTCTGCAGCCAGATGAAAGCCCTCATTCCTCCCCTTCCTTTGAAACACTCATACTCTAAGGAGGAGAAAGAAACACTAAGGAAAATCATAATTTTGACATCAAACCAAGCCAACATCTTAGAACATGTTTATAATCCCAGCTACTCAGAAGGCAAAAGAAGAGGACTATGAGTTTGAGACCAGTCTGGGAATAACATACAAAAAAGAAGGCTTAGGATGTCAGTTAAGTGGTAGAACACTTGCCTAGCTTTCTTTTTTTTTGGGGGGGGGGTCCGGTCATAGGGCCTGAACTCTGGGCCTGGGCGCTGTCCCTCAGCTCTTCAGCTCAAGGCTAGCGCTCTACCACTTGAGCCACAGCACCACTTCCGGCTTTTTTCTTTT
>NW_012280124.1:0-1193 GCF_000151885.1 Dipodomys ordii
TGCTCTACCACTTGAGCCACAGCGCCACTTCCAGCTTTTTTCTTTTTGCTTATGTGGTGCTGAGGAATCGAACTCAGGGCCTCAGGCATGCAAGGCAAGCGCTCTACCACTGAGCCACCTTCCCAGCCCCTCCTCCTTCTTCTTTAAAATAATTTGCTTTAGGTTGTCCTAAAGATCCTCTGAGATAGGTGAGAGAGTTTGGAAATCTAGGTCAAGGGTCAAGGGGTGAGGTATAATTCATACCTCTTACCATTTCCGGGTCAGAGGGGTCAAGAGAGAAGACAAGCTCTCATCAAAGCTCTCATGGTGACTGTTTGAGTTTGAAAAGCCAAGGGAAAAGCCGGAAGTGGCACTGTGGCTCAATGGTAGAGCACTAGCCGAGCTGAAGAGCTTAGGGACAGCGCCCAGGCTCAGAGTTCAGGCCCCATGACTGGACAACCCCCCCCCCAAAAAAAAAGAAAAAAAAAGCCAAGGGAATAAGGGTCCTCCTCTTCATCAAGAAGCCCCACCCATGGCTACTTACACCTGCTCAAGCCTGTCCCTAGACAGGCCTTCTTTGACACAAGGTAAATTGGGCCCTGATTTTCCTCTCATAGCACCTTAGTTTTTTATCTGTTGTGGGGCTTGAACTCAGGGCCTGGACACTGCCCCTGAGCTCTTTTGCTCAAGGCTAGTGCTCTACCACTTTGAGCCACGCTGCCACACCATTCCTGGTTCTCTGGTGGTTAACTGGTGATAAGAATCTCATAGACTTTCCTGCCAGGGTGGCTTTGCACTGTGATCCTTAGAGCTAGGATTATGACATGAGCCACAGACACTGGGCTCCTAATTTTTGTTGTTGTTGTTTTCTGTTTTGCTGGGCCTGAGGCTTAAACTCAGGGCCTGGACGCTGTCCCTGAGTTTTTATGCCCAAGGCTAGTGCTCTACTACTTAAGCCAAGGCTCTACTTCTGGTTTTCTGGTGGCTAATTTAAGTCTCCTGGCACTAAGTACCAGTGGCTCATACCTGTAATCCTAACTACTCAGGAGGCTGAGATCTGAGGATTGCAGTTCAAAGCCTGCCCTGGCAGGAAAGGCCATGAAACTCTTATCTCCAATAAACCACCAGAAAACCAGAAGTGGCGCTGTGGCTCAAGAGGCAGCGTGCTTGCATTGAGCTGAAGAGCTCAGGGATGGGGCCCAGGCCGAGTTCAA
>NW_012280125.1:0-2774 GCF_000151885.1 Dipodomys ordii
TCGTGGGGCCTGAACTCTGGGCCTGGGCACTGTCCCTCAGCTCTTCAGCTCAAGGCTAACGCTCTACCACTTGAGCCACAGTGCCACTTCTGGCTTTTTTTTTCTTTATGTGATGCTGAGGAATCGAACCCAGGGCCTCAGGCATGCAAGGCAAGCGCTCTGCCACTGAGCCACCTTCCCAGCCCCTATACATGCATTTCTTAAGTATTAGTTAAATTATTGTTGTTTGGAGGCACTTTTTTTTTTTTTTTTTGGTCGGTTGTGGGACTTCAAATCTGGTCCTGGACACTGTCCCTCAGCTCTTCAGCTCAAAGTGAGCACTCTGTTGCTTGAGCCACAGCGCCACTTCTGGTTTTCTAGTGGTTTATTGGAGATAAGAGTTTCACGGACTTTCCTGCCAGAGCTGGCTTTGAACTGCGATCCTCAGATCTCAGCCTCCTGTGTAACTAGGATTACAGGGATGAGTCAATGGCGCCCGTCACACTTGTGTGTGTGTGTGTGTGTGTGTGTCCGTGTGGGGCTTGAACCCAGGGCCTGGGCACTATACCTGAGACTTTGTGCTCAAGTCCAGTACTCTACCACTTGAGCCACAGTGCCACTTCTGGTTTTCTGGTGGTTAATTGGAGATAAGAGTCTCCCAGGAACTTTTCTGCTCAAGCTTGACTTTGAACCATAATCCTCATATCTGTCTCCTGAGTAGCTAGGATTATAAGTGTGAGCCACCAGCACCAGGCTGGAGGCACTTTTTTTTTAAAGTTGTTTTTGTGTGTGTGTGTGTTTTAGCATACATTAGTTGTACAAAGGAAGACTTCACCATAACATTTCCTTGTGTGCATACAATGTACCTGATCATGTTCACCCCCTGCATATCTCCCTCATCTCTTTGCCTTAATCTTTTATTGTTGTTATTGTTGATGATGATCTAGAACTAGATATCTGATGCTTTCACTCACTGACTGGTGCTCTACCACCTGAGCCATACCTCCAACCTCTTTCCTCAGTCTTAAAAAAAAATGATTTCAACAGTTTTTATTGTACTGTTTTCAAACATGCATATAAAGTACTTTGACCATATTCACCCTCTCCACTGGCCTTCCTTCCTTTGGTAGTTGACCCCCAACAGAGCCTTTTTTTGGTTATGGAGCTTGAACTGAGGATCTGGCTTCTGTCCCTGAGCTGTTTTGCTCAAGGCTAATGCTCTACCACTTTGAGCCACAACTCTACTTCTGGTTTTCTGGTAGTTAATTGGAGTTAAGTTTGATGGACTTCCCTACCCAGGGTTGGCTTTGAACCTTGATCCTCTGATCTTAGCCTCCTGAGTAGCTAGAATTGCAGTTGTGAGCCACCAGCATGGGTAGTACCATGTGTTTTGATATTCTTTGCTCTCCATCATTGCCTTTCCATCTCTTCCCTTCCCCTTGAAGAGGTAGAAACTTTAAGACCTGTGGGATATCAGAACTTGAGTAGACAAGATAGCTGTGTCCAGAAGTCACAGCATAAACAGGGAGAAGGGTGGCCCCGTGGAGGACAGCCTGCCCTGAGTGCCCATGTGGGTTTGGAGCCTGGAGTGCGTTGGAGCTGAGAGAGGAGGGCATCTCCATAGGAAGTCAGGGGTGAGCATCAGCTGGGCTGGAGCGAGGGGGAGTGAGAGCCTGGGTGTCAATGGATATCTCTGTTCTACATGGAGAACAGAACCCAAAGAGAATGCAAAGGGCCACTGCATGTTCAAGCAGCCCAACCTGGCTGCTAGAGCTTGAATGAAGTAAGGACAAGCTGTTGCAGGTGGAAGCCCAAGATGGATGAGGAGGTCACAAGCAGGCTGAAAGCACGCGTCACAGGCTAGGATGGGTGAGAGGGACTCCCATCACGCTGGCCAGCTCGGGGTACAATGACAGGGCTCAAGTAGGGTGTCTGTATGAGACACTGTAATGGGAACTTGGCTATAGAGAATGAGTCAAGTGAGTCTATCAAGGATACACAGCTATTTTTTTTTACACTTGGAGTATTAATGTTAGGAAGAAATCTAGAATGAACCTTGGTGGTGGTGAATTGGAACAGAAGATGGTAACAGGTATGCATGTTTTTCACTGTATCAACATAGATATGTATATAAATAAGGATGGCTATAGCTCTGCTCAGAGAGCCTGAGAATAGTAGCACCCCACCAACAAATACTTTATGCCTCCAACTTGGCTTCTAAAGAAGCAGAGGGCTGCCAGGCGCCGGTGGCTCACGCCTGTAATCCTAGCTACTCAGGAGGCTGAGATCTGAGGATCACGGTTCAAAGCTAGCCTGGGCAGGAAAGTCCGTGAGACTCTTATCTCCAATAAACCACTAGAAAACTGGAAGTGGCGCTGTGGCTCAAGCAGTAGAGTGCTCGCCTTGAACTGAAGAGCTGAGGGATAGTGCCCAAGCCCAGAGTTCAAGCCCCACAACCAACAACAACAAAAAAAAAGCAGAGGGCTACTTGACAAAATAGACTGAAGCTGAAGTGCTCAGGACATCTACTGCAATAAATGATTATCAATGATTGATAAGATCATCTCAAAAGACATAGAAGCTAATTGACCAAATTCAAGACAATCTGAGCATCCAAATGATAGTACTGGTTTAAAACCTACTGAATTAAGGGCTGGGAAGGTGGCTCAGTGGTAGAGCACTTGCCTTGCATGCATGAAGCCCTGCGTTTGATTCCTCAGCATCACATAAGCAAAAAGAAAAAAGCCGGAAGTGGTGCTGTGGCTCAAGTGGTAGAGCGCTAGCCTTGAGCTGAA
>NW_012280126.1:0-3035 GCF_000151885.1 Dipodomys ordii
TTGTACTGGCACTGTCTCTGAGCTTTTTTGCTCAAGGATAACCCTCTACCACTTGAGCCACAACACTACTTCTAGCTTTTGGATGGTTAATTGGAGATAAGAGCCAGCTTGGGCTAGCTTTCAAGTCAGGATCTTCAGATCTCAGCCTCCAGAGTAGCAAGTGATTTGCTTTTGAGAGAAGCCACTGGAAGATATCTTAGATTGGCTCTTAATTTTCAAAATAAGGAAATGTTCAGGAAAAAAAAATGCCACAAATAGAGCTGAAGGTATAGGTAGGAAAATCTGCAGCAATAGAATACTTAGCTTTTTAAATTTACAAAGCACGCACCATTGGATCAGGCCAGAAAGCTGAGATCTGAGGATCACAGTTGAAGACAGCCCAGGCAGCCAAATCCGAGGGACTCTTATCTTCAATTAACCAGCCAATATCTAGAAATGGAGCCACATCTCAAGTGGTAGAATGCCAGCTTTGAGCAAAAAAACTGAAGGAGAGCATGAGGCCCTGAATTCAAGACCTAGTACTTACACCAAAAAACCCCAAAAACTCCATTGCCATATCCTTATCTCAACAGATTTGTGAAACAATCAGTGTAATTTTTTTTGATTTTTTAATTTTTATTTTATATTTTGGGGGGTCCGGTCGTGGGGCCTGAACTCTGGGCCTGGGCACTGTCCCTCAATTCTTCAGCTCAAGGCTAACGCTCTACCACTTGAGCCACAGCGCCACTTCCGGCTTTTTTCTTTTTGCTTATGTGGTGCTGAGGAATCGAACCCAGGGCCTCGAGCATGCAAGGCAAGCGCTCTACCACTGAGCCACCTTCCCAGCCCCAACTCTAAATTATAGTGAGGATATTGACACTAGTTAACATTAAGTGACAATTGCAAAACTATAACTCTCACAGCCTAGATTAGAACTCAAGCCTCTGGCCTTGCACAGTGTGTTCTTTATGTTACAACATACTGCAGACTAAAGACATGACAAATAAATGTGTCAACATCTCTTGGAGCTATGAGTTGAGAGTAGGTAGAAGATTCATGCACATCCTGGTCCCCAACAACATGATTTGGCAATTGTGTACATTTCTCTGGAGACATCCTATGCTGTCACTGCTCAGAGTGTGAATCATGCATACTGTTCCTATTGGGGGAACATTTGGGCACATTCTTCCATGTGCTATTTTAGCAATATCAATTTGCTAATGGCAAAGGTAAAATTATCTTGTTAGATCATGAGGAAAACTACCTTTTGGTTTTGTCAAGATTTACTCTTGCTGCTTAAAAATCTGTGGGTAATCCTGGCTCACACTTGTAATCCTAGCTATTTAGAAGGCTAAATTCTGATTATCATAGTTCAAAGCCGGCCAGGGCAGGAAAATCTGTGAGCTTCTTATCTCCAATTTGCCACCAAAAAGCTGGAAGTGGAGCTGTGACTCAAGTGGTAGAGCACCAACCTTGAGTGATAAAGCTAAAGGATAGTGCTCAGGTGCTGAGTTCAAGCCCCAGTACCAGTATAAGAAAAAAGAAAGAAAGAAAAAAAGAGAAAACCCTTTGGGTATTCTTTGTAAGATTTTACTTAGCTGAACAGCTTAATGTGTAAGAATGCTTAAAGGTAAGTTTTGTCCTATTTTAAAGTCAATACTTTTTTCTCTCATCATATGCTCCCCTTCCATCTTCAACTTTTTATCTATTCCCTAATATGTATTTAAATCAACTTTGTGTGTAAATCAAACTTTAAAAGAAATTAATTTATACATGAAAACATAAGATTCAACCATAAATAACTGGTTAGAATATTTTGGATATTAGGTTGCAAAAATTAAAATTAAAAAATTAAGCTCTGAAAAGGAATAGATGTATGATTCTTTCCAGTTCAGAAATAAATCCGTGTGAGAGTTGAAAGTCACATTTGGTGAGTTGACCTTTTGTTGGTACACTAAGCAAACACCCTAGGCTCCTTAAAGGAATTCAATTCGTGCACTATGTGGACTACAGAGAAATCACAGAACAAACCCAAAATATCTGATTAGAACATTTTAAGAGAATTACATTGTTCGAGAAATTACTGTTGTATTTATGAACTGGGGTTGGCTGGCATATTTCCAAATATTTAAGAAACTTGCCAGGCACTGGAGGCTCATACCTTAATCCTAGCTATTCAGGAGGCTGAGATCTGAGGATTGTAGTTCAAAGTAAACCCAGGCAAGAAGGTCCATGAAACTTATCTCCAATTAACCACCAAAAAATTGAAAGTGGAGCTATGGTTCAAAGTGGTAGAGCACTAGCCTTGAGCAGAAGAGATCATGAACAGCACCCAGGCCCTGAATTCAAGCCCCATGACTGTCAAATGTACTCATTACTTGACTTACGAATTGGTAACTAAGGTACAATACCTTAACAATAATAACAATAACATTATCTTTTTTAAAAAAGAAACTGTCTAGATATCTTTGGCTTCAAAAACAAAATAGAATTAGGATAATATTTGAGGTAAGGAAGAAAAAGAAGAGGTCATGGAAAATGTTCAGATTCTTCTCTTTACTTTACCAAATACAACACTATATGAAGACTCTAGTGTATCTTTCTGCTTCTTGGGAAAAACTACAAATGAGAAAGACAAAACCACAAAAAATTATGCCTTAAGATACAAACTCATTTCTCTCTTTTGTGAATGGAGTATGGAAGTATGAGGTCCAGGGTCAAGAGCACAAACTTTTTCTCTTTCCCTCTCTTCCTTTCATTCATTCATTCATTCTTTTTTTTTCTTTTTTTCTAGGATTTGAACTCAGGTCTTGGTGTGTATTAGACAGGTTCTCTACTGCATGAGCCAGGCCTCCCCTTATTTTGCTCTTATGTTTTTCTTCAGCAAATCCTTTTTAGGGCATAAATTCACAAAATGGGTGAAATTTTTTTGATGGTACTGAGTTGTTTGGTTTTTTTTTGCCAGTCATGGTGCCTGAACTCTGGGTCCCTCAGGTCTTCAGCTCAAGGCTAGTGCTCTACCACTTGAGCCACAGCACCACTTCCAGCTTTTTCTG
>NW_012280127.1:0-1413 GCF_000151885.1 Dipodomys ordii
GCAAAAAGAAAAAAGCCGGAAGTGGCGCTGTGGCTCAAGTGGTAGAGTGCTAGCCTTGAGCTGAAGAGCTGAGGGACAGTGCTCAGGCCCAGAGTTCAGGCCCCACGACTGGACCTCCCCGCAAAAAAAATTACAAATTTAGGCTGATTCTTGCACAATATTAAAGCTGCTCCTTGCTGTTCCCAGTTTTGCATTGTATCAGAAGTTGCTTGGCTGAAATTTGTTATTTTTTTCAGATTTATTTTTATGATATACAAAGATTTTACTTCTATTTCTTAAACATTTTAAGAAACCTAAACTTTGTTATCCCTTACCCTTATGTGCTTATTTTTCATATTTTGTTGCAATTTTTGCAAGAATAGGTATCAAAACACTGCATCCTAAGTAATCCCAGGAATTTCAAAGCATCAGCAATGTGACAGAGTAGAAACAATAGGACCAAAGTAGCAGGAGCAGTGATGTGATTTGAAGATAATAATAAGCTGACAATTTTCCTAAATCTCTGAATGTTCCCCTGACAAACAGAACAGTTCTCACACTGACTTCCTTGGAGGCCCTTTACCATCAGGATATCTACCACATCAGGCTCAGCAATGCATGAGTTTACATTAGAATTAATTTTATCTCACACTACAGTAACCAGTTGGCTGTTTTCTATTTATACACACACACATATAAAGTTAGCAAACTAAGGACAATGAAAATGAATGTAGTTCACAATATCAGAGGCAGACTAGACTGCCTCCTTTTTGTCTACTCCAGAATAAGGGCCAAATGTCAAACACTTCTAGGGTTTCTGTTCAGTCCTTTTTTCTACAATATTGTCTCCTCCCTCCAGCCTTTCCCAGGTGTAGATGAGTATTCATTCCCAACACCTTATCAGGGTTGAGCTGATCAGAGTCCCTTAAGAATTTATAGTTTTGAGACAATTGGTTATCAATGTTTATATTTCACCCATGAAGGAGATCCATGGCAAGAGAGTTTCAATGAGGCAGACACGCATGGGAAGCAGTCCTCTTTGGATCTTGGTTCTATTGGTAGTTTCTTTGGAGTCCTTATGTGGAAACTCTGAGAAGCACACCTGTACCTTATCTCCATTATTTACTTTTTACTTGATCTTATTTGATGTTATTTGCTATGCACATAGACCTAAATAAACATTCCCTTAGGAAAGCTTCACCTACCCCCACCATTACTTTTACATAATGAACCTCAAGGTCAAAAGTCCTTAACTGTGCAAGTTGCAGGTGCTTGGACTGTGAATACCAGGCATAAGATAAGATGTATATCCAGGGGCTGGGAAGGTGGCTCAGTGGTAGAGCGCATGCCTTGCATGCCTGAGGCCCTGGGTTCGATTCCTCAGCACCACATAAGCAAAAAGAAAAAAAGCCGGAAGTGGCGCTGTGGCTCAAG
>NW_012280128.1:0-2048 GCF_000151885.1 Dipodomys ordii
ACAGTGCCACTTCCAGCTTTTTTCTTTTTGCTTATGTGGTGCTGAGGAATCGAACCCAGGGCCTCAGGCATGCAAGGCAAGCACTCTACCACTGAGCCATCTTCCCAGCCCAGAGCTGGTAATTTTTATGTTCATTTTTGTTAAATATCATAAACATTTGAATTGAACCTTTTCCATGACCCATTCCTGGTTCAAAAGTGTGTTGTTCATTCAGCCTCCATTTGTTATAGGATTTTCTTTGGTGGGATTTGGTGTTGAGTTCTAATTTTATTCCCTGTGGTCTGAGAGAATGCAGGACATAATTCCAATGTTTCTGAATTTGGACAATTTTTTTGTGACCTAAAATGTGGTCTATTTTGGAGAATGTTCCATGTGTAATCTGTTCCTGATGGATGAAATATTCTATAGTATGTTAAGTCTAGTTGATCTATGCAGTTGTTTAGATCTGTTGTTTCTCTGTTGAGTTTTTGCTGTTAATCTATCCAGCCTGGAAAGTTGTGTGTTAAAATCACCAACAATCAATGTCTTTGGATCTATGTATGATTTTAGGGAAAGTAGTGTTTCTTTGATAAATTTGGGTGCTCCAGTATTTGGTGAATCAATATTTAGAATTATTATATTTTCCTGGAGGAGAGATCCTTTTGTAAGTATGTAGTGTCCTTCTTTATCTCTTCTCACTAATTTTAATTTGAAATTTATTTTATTTGATATTAGGATTACTACTCCAACCTGTTTGTGGGAGTCGTTTGCTACGTAGATTTTATTCCAGCCTTTCACTTTCAGAATATGTTTGTTTTTGTAGGGAAGATGCATCTCTTGGAGAGAGCAGATAGACGGATCCTGTTTTTTGATTCAACTACAGATTCTATGTCATTTGATTGGAAACTTAACTTCATTAATATTGAGAGTTAAGTTTGAGAGGTGTTTGGTAGTTCCTGTCATGTTATCCAGCTTCTTAGGAGCTGTGTCACCTAGGTTCTGCCTATGTTTATCTGATTCTTTGTTTGGGGGCTGTTTCTCTTACTTCATTGTGTTCTAGTTGGTTCTCTATGTATAGGACATTTTAACTATATTTTGTAGTGCTTGTTTAGTGGAGCTATATTGTTTCAGTTTTTCTTTGCTATGGAAGGTTTTTATTTTCCCTCAGTTATGAAGGAGAGTTTAGCTGGGTACACTATTCTTGGTTGATAATTGTTCCAGGCTCTTCTTGCTCTTGTGGTCTCTGCTGAGATATCTAGTTATTCTGGTTGGTTTCCCTTTATAGGTGATTCATCTTTTCTCTCTGACAGCATTAAGGATCCTTTTCTCGGTTTCTATTGATCTTGTGTGGATTACAATGCGGTGGAGGGATGTCTTGTTCTGGTCTGGTCTGTTTGGGGTTCTAAAACTTCTTGTATCTGAATGGGCCTTTTTTTTTCATGTTTGGGAAGTTCTCTGCTAGGATTCTGTTAAATAAATTTCCTAGAACTTTGGCTTCTGTTGCTAGACCCTCTTCGATATCCATTAGCCTTAAATTAGGCCTTCTGAAGGTTTCTTCTATATGTGGAATAGATCTATCATATTTTTGGATTTGTTTTGAATACTTGTATGTTTTTCTCTATAATAGCTAGGCTGTCTTCTATCCCAGAGATACAGTCTTCTGAATAGTCTAGCTTACTGTCCAGATTTTCTACTTGGTTTTTTTTTCCCCCTCCTTCTAATTGCTCAGTTTTAATGCCTTCAATTTCTTTGTTGAAGCTTTGTTTTAGATCTTGTATGGATTTCTTTGCCTTCTTGATTTGTTTTCCATGTTCACTCTCAAATCCCTTAATTGAATGGCTATACTTTCACTGGATTCACTTTCCTTTTGTGAGAATTCATTCAGCTTTCTGGTGTGGATTTCATGAATCTTCTATTAATCTTTTGTTTGCTCATCATGCTAACTCATAGCCTTATGTAGGCTTTCAATTTTTTTTTTTTGGGTCCGGTCATGGGGACTGAACTCTGGGCCTGGGCGCTGTCCCTCAGCTCTTCAGCTCAAGGCTAGCGCTCTACCACTTGAGCCACAG
>NW_012280129.1:0-1137 GCF_000151885.1 Dipodomys ordii
GCCTGGGGCAGGTGGAGCAGGGATGGGAAGGGATGGAAAGGGGAAACAAAGGAGAAGGTTACAATGCTTGATAAGAAATGTACTCATTACCTTGCTCATGTAATTATAACCCCTCTGTATCGTATTTTCACAATAAAAAATTTAAAAAATAAATTCTACAATGAAAATAAAGTTAAAATAAGACCCTCACTAACTGACACTAAGACAAGAAAATGTAACCTCCTAAAGATTGAAAAGGAAAAACATTTTCTACTTCCATACAATTGAGGCAATATGTGCTTTACAAACCGCAGGTCACGAATCACACGAAGAAGGCAAAAATGTCAAGAGTTTAAAAAATGATGCAAAACAAGAAATTCCTAAATCAGTAAAAAGGAACTGTGTTCCAGATGTTTGAAAAGCTTGGGTTAAAATTAGCACTGTAACCAATTCCATAAACATAAATAATTTTATGCAGAAGGAATGTGATATTTCCACTCACCAAGCTTGTTCAGAAGTTAATTTTTCCAGTGATGATTATATAACAATGAACATGAAGACCTATGGCTACTTACAATTATGAATGTGTGTTATTGAATTTATGTGTATCTTAAATAGGTACTATAATGTTTTCCTTTAATAATATAACTTAAAAGATACAGGTAAGAAACTTCAAAATTAAAAATTAACACTTGTAACTTTTAAAGAGGTTTAGGGATTTAAACATATTGGAAATATTTGCTTGTGAATACATATTAAGGGTTTAAAATTTTAATATCATATATATTAAAATCCAAAAAAATCAAGGGAAGAATATTTATGGAAGGTAAGACACTGATCTAGATGTGAAAGTTTTGCACAAATGTAGTGTGAAGTTTGGAGCTGACACAGAAATGAGATGATATCAATAAAAGGAGTTTTCCTGGTGGTTTTAGCCTGATAGAATGCACTTTAGAGAAATTGAAGTTCTGTATAGAGACAGATCATTTGAGGGAACACCACCTGGAGGCAAAGAGAATCACACCCTTCCTCAGGACCTGGGGTCACATGAGAGAAAGAAACACAGGAGCATGGCAAGGCAAGCATGGGAGGTTTTGCCATTTTTTAAGTTCTGTTTTGATTTCCTTTTTCAAGTTTTTAAAGTGTTCATCATAGAGG
>NW_012280130.1:0-1072 GCF_000151885.1 Dipodomys ordii
GAGCTGAGATCTGAAGATGGATGTTTAAAACCAGCCCAGGCAAGAAAAAGCCAGAAGTGGAGCTGCTGGCTCAAGTGGTAGAGCATCAGCTTTGAAAAAAAAAAAAAAAAAAAACACAAAAGCCAAACAAGAGCATAAGGCCAGTTCAGGACTGGCAGACACTTAAAGAGATTCTCCTAATCTGGAAAGAATGATATTACATGGTTTGCAAAGAAATGGTTAGACCTGGAAAAAATTCATGTTAAATGAAAAAATTCATGTTAAATGTCTCTCAGACTCAGAGAGACAAAAGATGTATGTCTTCTTTTCTTATGTGGAAGTTAGATCTAATTTATAAATGTACAAGTAAGTACATAGCGGGTTATACACAAGTGTATACAAAGGTGTTAACCCCAGTATGGTGTTTGCAAGGGAGAATCCAAATGGTGTAATTCCTTAGAAAAACTCACACTGCTGAATACCAGGAAATTAGTGTATGCAAGATGTGGGGGGGGGGTTGTCCAAAAGGAGAAGAGGGTAGATGAATGAAGAGAACGCAGTCATAATAGCCAATGGGTGTTCTATAAAATTAAGAAAACTGAAGGGGATGGGGAAGAATTCTGACATCACTGATAACATCAATCAAGATGCATTGTATTTCTAAAATGATTTGTTCCGTGGTAACTCCTTTGTGTAACTACTTAAAGATAATAAAAATATATTTAAGAGAGAGTAGTGGGGAGAGAATCCAGCCAGGCACCAGTGGCTCATGCCTATAATCCTAGCTACTCAGGGGGTTGAGATCTGAAGATCAAGCTTCAAAGCTGGCCTGAGCAGGAAAGTCCATGAGACTCTTACCTCCAATGAACCATCAAAAAGGTCAGAAGTAGTGCATGGGGTGTGACTCAAGTGGTAGAGTATCAGCCTTGAGCAAATCAGAGCTCAGGGACAGTGCCCATGCCCTGAGTTCAAGTCCCAGCACTAACACACACACACACATACACACCACACACACACACACACACACACACACACACACACACACACACACACACACACAGAGGCACCAATTCTCTTAATCTACCCATTTTAG
>NW_012280131.1:0-1823 GCF_000151885.1 Dipodomys ordii
TAGAGTGCTTGCCTTGCATGCCTGAGGCACTGGGTTTGATTTTCCAGCACCACATAAGCAAAAAAGAAAAAAAAAGCAGGAAGTGGTGCTGTGGCTCAAGCGGTAGAGCACAAGCCTTGAGCTGAAGAGCTGAGAGACAGCGCCCAGGCTCAGAGTTCAGGCCCCACAACCGGACCCCCCCAAAAAAATTATATATATATATATATATAAACTATTTTAGCCGGGCACTGGCAGCTAACGCCTATAATTCTAGCTACTCAGGAGGCTGAGATCTGAGGATAGCGGTTCAAACCTAGCCCAGGCTGGAAAGTCTGTGAGACTCTTATCTCCAATAAACCACTAGAAAACTGGAAGTGGCGCTGTGGCTCAAGCAGTAGAGTGCTCGCCTTGAGCTGAAGAGGGCAGGGACAGGGCCCAAACCCAGAGTTCAAGCCCCACAATAGACCTCTCTCTCTCTCTCTCTCTCTCTATATATATATATACACACATACATACACACACACACACCTTATTTTATTGTACAGATGATGTACAGAGGGGTTACAGTTACATAAGTCAGTTAATGAGCACCTTTCTTTTTAGAACATGTCACCTCTTCTCTCTCTCTCTCCCAGTTCAAGCTGTTTTTCTATGTCTTTATAATAGAGTTTGAAGTTTGGTATTGATATTCATCCAACACTGTTCTTCCTGCTAAGGTCTGTTTTTGCTATTCGGGATCTTTTATTATTCCATATGAATTTCTGAATTGCTTTCTCTATCTCTTTGAAGAATGTTGTTGGGATTTTGGTGGGTATTACATTTGAATTGAGCATTAAAATGATGTTAGAGGGTTTTTCCATTTCCTTATATCTGCTTCAATTTTTAGATACCAGTGCATCATGCCTGTTAATTCTAGCTAATTACAAGGCTGAATCTAAGAAATACAGTTTGAAGCCTGCCAGGGCAGAAAAGTCTTTGAGATTCTTATCTTCAATTAACCACCAAAAACTCAGAAGTGGAGCCTAAAATTAATAGAGCACTAGTCATGAGCACAAAAGCTCAAGGACAGTGCCCAGGCTCATAGTTTGAAAACCAGGACTTTTACACAAGAATATGTACACACACAACACATACACACAAAGTACTTCCAAAATGTGTTCCACTGTGCTCTCTGAATGTTCCATGACCTGTGAACAAGAAGAGATAACCCAGATTTTACTCATGTGTACATTTTGTAATAAAATGGTATCTTCCATCAGATCCTGCATTCAAAAATTGAACTGTAAATATTAGTTTGTGTTATAATACATAGACCATGCATACAATGGAAAGCTTTAAGTTATCAGTGGAGAAATCAATGCCCTTATTTCTTTGGTTCAGATTATTAGTCTTTCCCACCAATTGCTCTTCAGTCTTGGGGATTATTTCTGAGACACTACACAATTATGTTGACAGTTGAGTACTGTAAAAGTCAGAAATACATAACTTCACTCTCCTATTCAGATGAGATGGTCATATGTTGTCAAGCCTGGAAGCAATGTCCATCACTGTGTCCAAATCCTTTGGATAATGTTTATTTCATCCAAGATGACAGTCTGAGAAATGTTGGTTCAGAGAATGTCTAATAGAAAAGAATGGTTGTAGATTATACCTAGTTCATCTCTGCCCTGTGGGATTTCTGTGTATAATTTCAGAGATTGTAACAAAAGATTTTCCTAGGGGCTGGGAAGGTGGCTCAGTGGTAGAGCGCTTGTCTTGCATGCCTGAGGCCCTGAGTTCGATTCCTCAGCACCACATAAGCAAAAAGAAAAAAGCCGGAAGTGGCGCTGTGGCTCAAGTGGTAG
>NW_012280132.1:0-1931 GCF_000151885.1 Dipodomys ordii
AAAGCCGGAAGTGGCGCTGTGGCTCAAGTGGTAGAGCGCTAGCCTCGAGCTGAAGAGCTGAGGGACAGCGCCCAGGCCCAGAGTTCAGGCCCCACAACCGGACCCCCCCAAAAAAAAGCAAATTTGCCATGGCAAAAATTCAAACAAACTATAGAACCAAAGATTCAGTATTTACAATGTCACTGACAAAGACTCCTGAAAAGTAAGTAATTGACAAAAGTAAGTAATTGACAAAAAATGGGCCAAATCTTTACAATTCAAAGAAAAATACTACTGGGCTGGGAAGGTGGCTCAGTGGTAGAGTGCTTGCCTTGCATGCTTGAGGCCCTGGGTTTGATTCCTCAGCACCACATAAGCAAAAAGAAAAAAGCCAGAAGTGGCGCTGTGGCTCAAGTGGTAGAGCGCTAGCCTTGAGCTGAAGAGCTGAGGGATAGCGCCCAGGCCCATGACTAGACCCCCCCCCCAAAAAAAAAGAAAGAAAGAAAGAAAGAAAAATACTACTAGTGAACTGAGCAAGTGCTACCTATTTATTCTGCACTGAAATATAACTAACTTCTGTCCTGTCAGACTGGTAAAAATTAATTGCTTCTATTTTCTAAGGCAAATGTTTGAAAGATGATAATTCTGGTAAAGTATTGAAAGACCAAATTTAAAAGAATAAACTTGTATATATAAGCTATACACAAAAATTCTACTCATTCTCTAGGATTATTTAGAACAATATATACAAAGAGCAAGTGTTGTAACACTGTGTAGAACACATAAATTAATCAAAGGAGATTGCATTGTGAGTCATATTAAAAGACAATAATGTTTGTATTTAAAAAGGAAGTACCACTTTAAAAATGTTTCCAAATTTAAAATTGCTTTTCTTTCCTAACAGTTAGATATATTGAAAAGGATGTTGTTTATTCTTATCACTGTCATATTACCATATTTGGTAGCTTAATTTTATCTACAATAGAATACGTTTTATGCTTATGTGGCATGCATGGTTGAAATAGATGTTTGCTCCTTTTCTTTACATTTTTTAACTCTATTTTCATTAGAAGAGCTACATATTCTAACAATATATAGTATTTTATTTTCACTCTAAGCTTTTTAACTCACTTTAATTTGGAGCATTGCATTTCTGAGAATCAAATGCCCATATTATTGTTTTTAAAGGTCCATAGCTTTGAAAGGATTTCAGGGAAAGCAGCCCAATATACTATGAGGACAATATTTAACAAAATGTGTGAGGGTTCTTCAGTGTTAGAATAGTGTATTGAAATCAGCATTTAGAAGATGATGCCCTGGGAACTGGTGGCTCACGCCTTTAATCCTAGCTACTCAGGAGGCTCAGATCTGAGGATCACGGTTCAAAGCCAGCCTGGGCAGGAAAGTCCGTGAGACTCTTACTCCAATAAACCACTCAGAAAACCGGAAGTGGCACTATGGCTCAAGTGGTAGAGCACTAGCCTTGAGCTGAAGAGCTGAGGGACAGTGCCCAAGCCCAGAATTCAAACCCCACAACCAACAACAACAACAAAAAAAGATGATTCCTTGGCCTTAATACATTGGCTATAAAATTTTTCAACTATTCGATGAAGTAATATCTACATACTTTTAGTTGCAATTATATTCCTTTTCCTTCTTGTTCTAGCAATAACTAGTCTACATTATTTAATCACTGAGTAAGGAAATTCCATATCACCTCAATGGAAAAGAGAGCAAGATTTTGGATCCAGGTAGACTTAAATTCAAATCTCAATGATGCTAATGAATAATCAACTCAAGGTATTATTACTTAATAATTTCGCAATGAGACATGAGTGTCACTTCAAGAAATGTCCATTAAAGTGTGTAAGATGTATTTCCCACTAACAAACTTTTGAGCAGGCAGGAAAAGAGTGAAATATTACCAGGATTCAACTCCTCACCCCCCCCCC
>NW_012280133.1:0-2051 GCF_000151885.1 Dipodomys ordii
CACACACACACACACACACACACACACACACAAAGAATACTCCTCAGATCTGTTGCAGCAAAGGTTCTGATGCCCAGAAGAGAAAAATAAACCTGTAATGCCTCCTGGGGAACTTTGCCTTGGCCAGGATTATGGCCCTCATTTCCCATTTCCTGCCACTGCCAGGCCAATTAGAACAGCCGATGAGGGCTTGCCTACCCGACTGGGTACAAGAAAGCAACACTTTCTGTTACAAGAAAGCAACACTCTCCTTCTCTATGTGACACACCTATTTAGAGGTCTTCCAGCTACTCAGACACGCTGCTGCCTGCCTGTAATCCCAACACTTGGGAGGTTGAGGTTGGAAGATCTCAAGTTTGAGTCCAGTCTAGGTTTAGCTCAAGATCCTGTCTTAAAACAAAGCAAAGCAAAACAAAAGAGGTGGGTTTTTGTTTGTTTGCTTGTTTTTTGTTTTGTTTTTGTGAGTCATGGGGTCTGAACTCTGGGTACTGTCCCTCAGCTCTTCAGCTCAAGGCTAGCACTCTACTACTTGAGTCACAGCACCACTTCTGGCTTTTTCTGCTTATGTGGTGCTGAGGAATCGAACCCAGGGCCTCATGAGTGCAAGACAAGCACTCTACCACTGAGCCACCTTCCCAGCCCTGAGTTTTGTTTATTTTTTTTTAAAGAAAGCCCTGAAAAACAAAAAGTCATCCATTCCTTTGTCCTGGGCAAAAAGAAGATCCATAATCAGGGCACTGGTGGCTCATACCCCTAATTTTAGCTAGTCAGGAGACTGAGATCTGAGGATCCCAGTTTGAAGCCAGCCTGAACAGAAAAGTCTGTGAGACTCTTATCTCCAATTAATCACCAGAAAACCAGAAGTGGAGCTCAAAGTGGTAGAGCACTAGTCTTGAGCGGAAAAAGCTCAGGGACAGCACCCAGGTCCTGAGTTTAAACCCCACAAATGACAAAAATAAAGAGGACCCATGAGTCAGAAAACTGAGGCACTGAGGCCAAGCACAAGTAGACCACGAGCAGAGCTGACAAAGCAAGAAAACCGAGAGCCAGGAATCCACCAGAACCCATAGAAGGGACAATCCAGGCTGAAACTGAACAACAGTCAAGACTTGCTCTCTGGTGTTGCCTTTCCCACTAACCAGCACCTTATCTGAAAAGATATTTTTTTAGAAGAGTGATTGGCTTCGCTGACCTCAGAAGAGGCCTGAAAGAATCAGTAAGTTCATCAAAAGGGATTTGTAGGTCTAGGTCTGTGCAAATTCTAATGTCATTTTTATAATAGCTCATTCATTGTCATAAAGCATTTGTATCTGGGGCAGGCTGAATCACTACCATTTTTGCTCTTGTGAGTGTGTGTCTGTGTCTGTGTGTGTATATGTGCATGTGCATGTCTGTGCATGTGTATTCTCATGTACACACATACAGATGCACACACCAGGATTTTCCTTCTGGAAGGAAGCATGAGATGGCAGCAGTCTTCAGCCTTGCAGCATTACCAATGTACTCGAGGAGGAGGAGGAGGAGGGCTGAGAGGCCTTCTAGGGTTCAACTTGTCACAGCCCAGGGACTGAGCTGTGGTGCCCCAGCTCCTGGACTTCTCCCGTTCTGTTCCTCTTTGTGGCTGACATCTGGCCTGTGTCCATCCGCCCCCACGTGCTGGCTTATTTGCATGTGGCCCCAGTGGGTTCCTGTGACGGGTTCCCACACAATGAGCTGGTTGTACCCATGCCTCTGCCCCCTACCACCCAGCCCAAGTACTGAGCTCGCACTGTGGGCTCATTCATCCCAGGGGACAGGCAGCCCCAGCCCAGCCCAGCCAACCTCACCCTGGAGGCTGCTGAGGACCTATGTCACACGTCACCAAACATTGCTCAGATTCCTGGGCTGCCACAGAACCTCTTCCCCATCGAGCACTGGAGGTCTGGACATCCTGCTCTCCTGAACTGCTCCCAGCTCAGCCTCACTTCCCTGGCCAAACTCCTCCTGCTGGCTCCCATTCTTCAGATACAGCATACACACCACACACACACACACACACACACACACACACA
>NW_012280134.1:0-1795 GCF_000151885.1 Dipodomys ordii
TTCTTTCTTTCTTTCTTTCTTTCTTTCTTTCTTTCTTTCTTTCTTTCTTTCTTTCTTTCTTTCTTTCTTTCTTTCTTTCTTTCTTTCTCTCTCTCTTCCTTCCTTCCTTCCTTCCTTCCTTCCTTTCTTCCCTTTCTTTCCTTTATGGGTCTAGTGCAGTCCCTTAGATTTTTTTCACTCAAGATTGATGCTCTACCACTTGAGCCACAGCTCCACGTGTGACTTTTAGCTGGTTAATTGGGCTGGCTTCAAACCATAACCCTCAGATCCCAGCCTGCCAAGTCGCTACGATTAACGTGCAAGTCACCAGCACCCAGCTTATGATGTTTCTTCTGAATCGTGGTATGGAGGCTGGAAATGCTGAGTATGAGGCCGGCGGAGGCCTTGGGCCCTTGAGGAAGAAACAAAACCCAAGGAGCAGCTGCTTTGTTTCATGGCAGCCTGCTCTGTTGGTCATAAATCCAATCCTGTGAAAGCAAGAACTCACTCAAGAAAGATTCTCATCCCTCCAAATGACTTCATTGCTTCTCAATTCCCCAATAACCACCAGGCAAATTTCAATACATGTTCCATAAAGGAAAAACAGTGTTCAAAGTACAGCATCAGGCTCAAGTGTAAGGTTGCATGAGACCCAGAATGATACCAAATACCTGTGGAAAACCCAGACATAGACCCAAAGACATATGGGAATTTAGATGATCCCTCAATTCAGGGGTGGTAGGTACATGTTAATATTTTAAATAAATGGTGGCAGAAGAAATAGGAAAGCATGCAATAAAGATAGCATCTTTTCTCAAGTACAATCGAATTGTATATGGAAATAAATCCCAAGAAACAAGCTGGGTGGGGTGGTGCATATCTGTCACCTATACTGCCATAGAAAATATAAAATAGGAGGATGGAGGCAAAAATGGAGATCCTATATGAAAATAGCTTTGGTAAAAAAAAAAAAGGGCTGAGGGCTGACACAAGCAGTATAGTACCTGCCTAGCAAGCTTGAGGCCCTACATTCAACATACCAGTACCACCCAAACCAAAAAAATGTACAAACAAAAATGGATAGATTCCCTTGAATTCAAAATAACTTGCCTGTGGTTTAAAATTCAAGAAGCCATAAAAACAAATAAATTTCATGCCATAAAAATAAAAAAGCTTCTAGAGAAGAAAAAAATATCCCAGGGAAGTCTAAGGACAAATAGAAAAAATATATTTGCAGCTCATTTCTCCCTAATATACAAAGAGCTCCTAGAAATTGAGAATCTGAAAACCCAATAATCCAATAAAAAATGGTAAAAGATTGGAGAGTTCACATAAAAAAAAGAGAAAGGAATACAAATGGATCTTAAATCACAAAGGCTGTTTAATGAAGGCAATGCAAATCAAAGCTAGCCTGAGATACTGCTCTTTACCCATCAAAAAACTCGCAATTGAGTCTGAGCATACACCGTGGGGTGGGAAGAAAAGCAACACATGACCCAGCTCTCTGGGAGGGCAAGCTGGTACTCAAATGTGCTCCAAAGTGGCAAGCTCCCTGCCTATGCCCAGTGACAATACCTCTAGGCATGTAGCCACAGCTGCCCATGGGCAAATTTATGCAGGAACAAAATTCATTACTGGATCATTAATGGGAAAGTACACAAATAAGCCATGCAATAGAAGAAAGGAAGGAAGGAAGGAAAGGAAAGGAAAGGAGGGAGGGAAGGGAGGAAAGAAGGGAGAGAGGGAGGGAAGAAGGAAGGGAGGGAGGGAGGAAAGAAGGAAGGAAGGAAGGAAGGAAGGAAGGAAGGAAGGAAGG
>NW_012280135.1:0-3051 GCF_000151885.1 Dipodomys ordii
AGGGAGGGAGGGAGGGAGGGAGGGAGGGAGGGAAAGGAAATGGTAACTAGGATGATCTCAGCGCTGGTCAACCTGGGCAAAAATTCAAGACCCTGTTTGAAAACTAAACTAAAGCAAGTAGTAAAGAATCTGCCTGCAAGTTTGAGACCCTGGGTACTGAAAAAAATGAATAAACAATAAAACACCACATTTTCTTTAATAAAATACAGCTTAAAAATAATTTGTAGTTTGGGGGTTGTTTGATTGAGTTAGCCAACTGCCTCTGTTCTCTGTGTTTCTTTAAACAACAGGTCAGTTACTGTAAAACTATGTATTAAAAGTCTTATTTTAAGCACCTGTTTATTTTCTTTAAATTTGATTTATTGGCCTTACACAAGTCACAATTTTGGGAATTCCATTATTTTAATTCACCAATAGTTAGATTCATTGAGGAATTTGAAGACTAGAATGTCTTGGATCATGGTCATTTTTTAACTCTTTTCAAGATAGAATCTCAGTGCAAAAACAATGCATGTCAGATCATGGTCTTCAAGCAAAATGCATGAAGCTTTTCAGGGTACCCTCAAATAAGAGGAAATCAAGGAGACTAACTTCACAAAATAATTGACAATATTGCCAATGGTTTTTCTTTGAATCACTATACAATGAGTTGCTTTAAGAGCATTTGCATTTGCTAAGAGAAAAATGACTCATGGGGGCAAAGACAAGTTGATGAAACAAATAATTCCATTTTACCTACCCCAAATCTTTCATTTTATTTTTTGTTGTATTTAAGAAGTTGTACAAAGGGGATTTCAATTCAGCATATCAGTTTATGAGTATAATGAATCTTGATCAATATCACTTCCTTCGTCATTCCCTGCATCTCTCCCAATCCCCTTAATTTTCTGAATTTCAAATCCACATATACACATTGAATATTATAATTGCATTCTCTCACCCTCTTTCTCCTTTTGTCTACTCTCTTTGCTTAATCAAGAGATTTTATTTTACGTTTAGAAAAAAAATTCATAAACAAAATTTTGTGCATATGTTTATTTTCATTTCTTACTTTTAATAGTAATTTGCAAATATTATTTGGAAGTTCCACTCAACCTTGTTCTTTGAAGTTGTCTTATAAAGACAAACAAAAGAATAAACAAATACTGAGAAGAAAGGGAACAGCTAACTTGAAACTTAGTGAAGTCAAGTTTTATTTTATTTTTAGGTCGTTTTCTAAAAAAAAATTCCTTGAAGAATCCTGGAAAAGAACCCTTGGAATTTATATTTATTTCTAACACTCCTCTTCACAAAGTGAGATCATACATCATTCTATCTTTTTTATGTGTTTTTTTTACAGTAAGATCCTTTTATCTACTTATATAAGCCATTAAACACACCTATAAAACAAAAAATTAGGATGACCAGGTCAGAGAAAATTTAATGTCAAGCTCCATTTTAGAGAAATATTGCCCATTTACTATCTCCACAAGAAAGAGTGAGCAAAATCCAGTTTTTAGTTTCATTTCACAAAAAACTTAGTTCGATTATCCAGAAGCCCAACATAGAAGAAGTATTTGGAAACTCCTTGTCCTCTATCAACTGTTATCTAGGAATTGCTCCATGCTCCTTTACTGTGCCAATACTCAGACTTTAAAGTGTTTATCTCCTATATTTGTGTACTTCATCCTTTTCCTAAAGTTGCAGGAATTATTTTTCTTCTTTAAAAATTATATTATTGCTGGGCACTGGTGGCTCATGCCTGTAATCCTAGCTACTCAGGAGGCTGAGATCTGAGGATCACGGTTCAAAGCCAGCCTGGGCAGAAAAGTCTATGAGACTCTTATCTCCAAGAATCCACCAGAAAACTGAAAGTGGCACTGTGGTTTAAGTGAAGAGCTCTCTTCTTGAGGTGAAGAGCTCATGGACAAAACCTAGACCCAGAGTTCAAGCCCCACGACTGACAAATAAATATTATCTTTAAGTAGTTGTACAAAAGCGTTACCATTTAGATAAAATTTGACACTGGCCTTACTGTAATCCTTAGTAAACATTTCACAGTACAAACCTGACAGGGCTTGTTAACTTTGTGTAATGTTAACCTTACAGGCCATGAAGTATACTAAAAATTAATCTAGTTACATTCCTCTGGCCCTACTGAGCTTTCATTTCTCTCACTATTGCACTCTGTAGGTTGTTCTTCCTCTGACTTTTTCTACATCTTACTCTGAAGTGTCGGAATTTTTAACTCAGACATCTGGCTCTGACATACGTACACTATTACCCTGTCATGCATCATCGGACAGCAAGGCATGACAAACTCATATTGCTATGAATAAGGGGAAAAATGAATCTAAATTCTCCAAATCTAACCCTCACTTCCAATTCCTAATCTTGCCCCCCAAAAGGTCTCATTTGCCTTTCTTATGTTAAAGGAGTGATTTCACAGCTTACTCATTTATGATTTTGTCCCTCTGATATATTTGGAATCTGTGTCCTACAATCCTCAGAAAATGCCTCATCTGGTTAACCAGCCTAACTTCCTGGAGAGATGATGGGACCCAAGTTGGAATGATATTAGTGCGATTCATTTGTATGGAATTTAGAGAGGACATATTGTTAGAATCAGCAGCAGCTGTGTATTAAAAGCCCTGCCTTGCTTCTTCATTTTTTTTCCCTGAGATTGAAGTCCTCTGGTCACCAGTAAGCTCTCCAGTAATGACAGGGGAATCATGGGTGACTTCTTGAAAATATTTTTGCCATGTTTTCAACAGAAGAACTTAAACACAACGCTAAGCTGTGAAAGGCCATTATTATATATTCAATTTTTTATAATAAAGTGCCAATTAAGTTCTACATTTTTACTCTCAGAAAAGTAATCACCTGAAGGCTACTATGAGAATAAATATTTTTTGTGCCATAAAAGACACTACTAAGAAACTTGGAACAAATACAACCAAAGAAGAAAGAAGAAAAAAGAAAGAAGAAAGAAGAGGAAGAAGAAGAAGAAGAAGAAGAAGAAGAAGAAGAAGAAGAAGAAGAGGAAGAAGAAGAAGAAGAAGAAGAAGAAGA
>NW_012280136.1:0-2217 GCF_000151885.1 Dipodomys ordii
GCCTCCAGGAAGCCTCCCTTGACTTCCCCGCCCTAGGCCCCGTTGCCCATGCCTTGCTTACCCATGCGCTGTTGCGCCTCCTGCTGGTTGCTTTTCTTCTCTGCACCTACCCCAGGCTGATTTATTTACTTGTTTAGCTAGATCTCCAGCAGAATATGTCTCCAGAGTTTAATAATGTCTGGCACACAGTAGGTGCGCAGTAGGTCCTGGTTGGGAGACTCACACTCCAGGCTGGGAAATCCCTTTCTTTCCTTTCATCTGGGATTTCTCAGCCTTGGCACTCTGGACATCAGGGCTAGAGAAACCCAGACATGGGGCATCCTGTGTGTGGCAAGGTGTTTAGCCACCTCTCTGGCTTCTGCCTGCTAGATGCCAGCTCCGCATCCCTATCCCTCAGAGGTATGACAGCCAAATACACCTGTAAACGTTGCCACCTTGTCACCCATCCTCTGGGCAAACAAGCAACTACTGACAACTTCCTGTCTTTCTTGATTTCATGGGGGTGGAGTGGCTTTCAAGATGACCCTAGGTTTGTTTCCCAGGGGCTCTCTGTTTCTCTCGGGGGAAGGGCAGAGGGACAGGAGTTGGTGGCAGGGTGGTGATCAGAATCAAGAGATGAGCCAGGCGCTGGTGGCTCACGCCTGTAATCCTAGCTACTCAGGAGGCTGAGATCTGAGGATCGCAGTTCAAAGCCAGCCTGGGCAGGAAAGTCCGTGAGACTCATCTCCAATAAACCACTAGAAACTGGAAGTGGCACTGTGGCTAAAGCGGTAGAGGGCTTGCCTTGAGCTGAAGAGCTCAGGGACAGCACACAGGCCCAGAGTTCAAGTCCCACGACCACTGACAAAAAAAGAACAAAAACAGAATCAAGAGATGAGAGGGAGAAGAGGGTAACTGCCCTGAATAAATGGACTAAAGACACTGCGGGGGGTGGGGGGCGGAGAGATGTACTGGTAGCCATGTTTGTCATAAAGCAGAAGACAAGCCGAGGACAGATCTCCCACATACCAAGCACGCCACAGAGCCATAGTCACATGACAGGGTCTCAGGGACACACAGACCTGTGAAGGGGAGGTTGAGGCACAGAACTGGACAGTTTTTCAGAAACCAGCTTAATACTGCCCCCCTTTCCACAAACAACATATGTTTGTTATATATGTACATACAATTAATTAAGGGCCTCAGTAAAATGGAAGAAAATTAATAATCCAGGTGCTAATGGCTCATGTCCATAATCCTAACTGCTCAGGAGGCTGAGATCTGAGTGTCATGGTTCGAAGCCAGCAGAGGCAGAAAAGTCTCTGTGAGACTCTTTTTTTTTTTTTTTTCTGGTCATGGGGCCTGAACTCTGGGCTGGGCGCTGTCCCTCAGCTCTTCAGCTCAAGGCGAGTGCTCTACCACTGGAGCCACAGCGCCACTTCCAGCTTTGTCTGCATATGTGATGCTGAGGAATCGAAACCAGGGCCTCATGCATGCAAGGCAAGCACTCTACCACTGAGCCACCTTCCCAGCCCTCTCTGTGAGACTCTTACCTTCAACTAACCACCAGAAAACTGGACATGGCTCTGTGACTCAGAGTGGTAGCGCGCTAGCCTTGAGCAAAAGAGCTCAGGGAGCCGGGTGCTGGTGGCTCACACCTGTCATCCCAGCTAGTCAGGAGGCTAAGATCTGAGGATCATGGTTCAGAGCCAGCCCGGGCAGGAAAGTCCATGAGACTCTTATCTCCAATAAACCACCAGAAAAACGTAAGTGATGCTGTGGCTCAAGCAGTTTAGTGCTCGCCTTGAGCTGAAGAGTGCAAGGACAGCACCCAGGCCCAGATTCAAGCCCCACAACTGACAAAAAAAAAAGAGCTCAGGGACAGTGTCCAGGCCCTGAGTTCAACCCCCACAGCCAATAAATAAATGAATATACAAATAAATAATTAAAATGTCTTCTTTTGGGGAAGACTCCCTACGCAGAGCTTTTCAAAGCATAAATCAGGGCTGGGAAGGTGGCTCAGTGGTAGAGCGCTTGCCTTGCATGCATGAGGCCCCAGGTTCCATTCCTCAGCACCACATAAGCAGGAAAAAAAAAGCCGGAAGTGGCACTGTAGCTCAAGTGGTAAAGCTAGCCTTGAGCTGAAGCTGAAGAGCTGAGGGACAGCATCCAGGCCCAGAGTTCAAGCCCCACGACAGACAAAATAGTAATAATAATAATTTCTTTTTTTTTTTTTTT
>NW_012280137.1:0-2335 GCF_000151885.1 Dipodomys ordii
CCACACACACCTCTACCCACGCACACTCCTACCCACACACACCTGCCACACACACACCTGCCCACACACACCTGCCATGCACACCTGCCCACACACACTGCCCACACACACCTGCCCACACACACCTGCCCACACACACCTCTACCCACACACACCTGCCCACACACACCTCTACCCACGCACACCTCTACCCACGCACACCTGCCACACACACCTGCCACACACACCTCTACCCACACATACCTCTACCCACACACACCTGCCACACACACCTCTACCCACGCACACCTCTACCCATGCACACCTGCCACACACACCTGCCACACACACCTCTACCCACACCTGCCACACACACACCTGCCCACACACACCTGCCATGCACACCTGCCCACACACACCTGCCCACACACACCTCTACCCACACGCACCTGCCACACACACCTGCCCACACACACCTCTACCCACACACACCTCTACCCACACACACCTGCCCACACACACCTCTACCCACACACACCTGCCCACACACACCTCTACCCACGCACACCTCTACCCACGCACACCTGCCCACACACACCTCTACCCACACACTCCTGCCACACACACCTCTACCCACACACACCTGCCACACACACTCCTACCCACACACACCTGCCACACACACACCTGCCCACACACACCTCTACCCACACACTCCTACCATGCACACCTGCCATGCACACCTGCCACACACACCTCTACCCACACACTCCTACCCACACACACCTGCCATGCACTCCTGCCCACACACACTCCTCTACCCACGCACTCCTGCCACACACACATACTTGCCCACACACACCTGCCACGCACACCTGCCATGCACACCTCTACCCACACACACCTCTACCCACACACACCTGCCACACACACCTCTACCCACACACTCCTGCCACACACACCTGCCCACACACCTCTACCCACACACTCCTACACACACACTCCTACACACTCCTACACACTCCTACACACACACTCCTACACACACCCTCCTACACACAGTCCTACACACACACTCCTACACACTCCTACACACACTCCTACACACACACTCCTACACACACTCCTACACACACACTTTTACACACACACTCCTACACACACTCCTACACACACTCCTACACACTCCTACACACACACTCCTACACACACTCCTGCACACTCCTACACACACTCCTACACACACTCTTACACACACACTCCTACACACACTCCTACACACTCCTACACACACACTCCTACACACACTCCTACACACACACTCCTACACACAATCCTACACACAATCCTACACACTCTTACACACACACTCCTACACACACACTCCTACACACACTCCTACACACTCCTACACACACTCCTGCACACACTCCTACACACTCCTACACACACTCCACACACACTCCTACACACACTCCTACACACACACTCCTACACACACTCCTACACACACACTCCTACACACACTCCTACACACACTCCACACACACTCCTACACACACTCCTACACACACTCTCCTACACACACTCCTACACACACTCCTACACACATACTCCTACACACACTCCTACACACACTCTTACACACACACTCCTACACACACTCCTACACACACTCCTACACACACCTCTACCCACACACTCCTGCCACGCACACCTGCCCACACACCTCTACCCACACACTCCTACACACACTCCTGCCCAGGGTACCGCATTCTGCCTTCAGGAGGTTGAGTCTTCGCGTCTGTCTCTCTGGAGTGGGGCACTGTCCTCCAGCAGCTGGAGAAGAGCTGCCGGCCACACGCAGGCCCAAGGCTGCTGTGTGCTCTGCTCAGGGCGTCAAGCCTCCCATGAGGGAGTCGTGTTTTACTCCTCAGAGCCCAGGTGGAGAGATGATGCCCTGAGCAGAAGTCAGAGCCCCGTCTCTTCCTCCCCCACTGAGGGCCAGCTGCCCTGCCACCCTGGGGGCAGTGGCTCTGCAAGACCTCAGCTCCCCTGCCCCCAGCTAGCGGGCTGGCACACCCAGGTTCCCCCGTGGGTGGGTAACCCGCAGTCCCTAAGAGCTGAGTCAGCAGCCTAGACGGAAAGGCTGCATGTCAGATGAAGCAACTGCTTGGCTTTGTGCTGGCGTTCGTGTTTAGAATCTGTGACACTGCTTCGGAAAAAAAAAATGAAGATGGAAACATTTCAAGAATGAGATGAGAGGCAGTACCTGCTGTCTGATTGCCTGAGCCACTGCTGCCCGCACCTGCCCCTGCCCCCGGCCCACACCTGCCCGCACCTGCCCCCTGCCCAC
>NW_012280138.1:0-2339 GCF_000151885.1 Dipodomys ordii
AGAGTTCAGGCCCCACAACCGGACCCCCAAAAAAAAAACAAAAAAACAAAAGATAAATTTCTGTGAAATCTTTGGGCTACTGCAAAGAAGGTCAAAACTCAAAGTATCAAGATCCAAGAGAGATAGGGTTGGAGGCATGGCTTAGTTGGTAGAGCATAGCCAATGAGTGAAAGCATCAGGTACCAAGTTCGAGTTCTGGTGCCCATGGGTTTAGAGGCATGGCTCATGTGGTAGAGTGAGTGAAAGTGTCAGATCAAGAGTTCAAGTCCAGGTCTTGGACAAAAAAAGAGAAGATCCAGGTCTTCTGAGAAATATCAAAATTTTTTGATATTTAAATAGAACTGAAAAGTTGGAAAAGGATTTGAAGTGATACTTCACAAAAGTGGATATTCAAAGGCACAATAACACATGAAAAATGGAAACATTGACACTGAAAAATAAACAACTAAAAGGCACAGGAAATACCACTCAATGTTCATAGCTTAAATAAAAAAAAATAAGATGCAACACCACGGACTGCCAAGGGTATGGCCTAGGACAATAGCAATTTTCCTACAATGCTAAAGAAGCAGAAGATGATTATTCAGCAGTGTTTGCTAAATATAAGCATAATTGATCCAGCAAGCTCACTCTTAGGTAACAATGTAGGAGAAACATCAGCATATATTCAACAAGACATATTCAAGATATTCCCACTAGCAATCATTGTTGAAGCTCTGAACTAGAACCAAGTCAAATGTCCATGACTACAATGAATAAGTTCATTTTGGTATAATTGGGTAGTGGAATACTAAATGGAAAAGAAAAAATAAACAGTAGCTGTCAAGCCGGGGAAAAATACACACAAAAGGGGGCTATAATATGGATTCTATTTCAAATAAAGTTCAAAAAAGAGGAGAAAGTAAGGCATTCAAGATCAGAATAGCAGTTGCCTTTCTAATGGGGAGTAAGTACTTGGAGGGTAAGTCTTCCGGGTCTTGAGGTGGGTAGTAGCTACAATACAGCATTCACAGTTTGTATGTATTGATTGGTTAGGTACCATGGCAAACTGCAGAGCCCTGTTCATATTCCTTCTCCTCTTCATTATAGAATTATAGGATTTTTGCACAATTCCTGGGTACCATTTTTAGTGGTCTCAAGATGAAAGGTGTTCTGTGGGGGAGTTGTACAAAATGGCCACCATGAATATAATTTCCCTATTTTAGCTGTGAATACAGTTGCTCAAATAGCCACCATGTCCCCCAGCTTCTTTCCTACAACAATGTCACCATGTTAGTAGGGGCTGGCCAATGGGATGTAAGCAAATCTTCTGATGGATTGTGTGTCCTTGGAATCATCCCTTTCTTCCTTTGGATGAGCAAATGGCCAAGTGAGAAAGCTGCCATGGACAGCATCTTCACAGGAGGATGTTGCATGTTGAGAACAGAGGAAGTGTTCTCCTAGGTCCACTCATCCATGGGTGGACCAGTGTATGAGAGGGACATAAGTTTCTAGCTTGTTTGAGCCACTGAATAGGGGAATCGCTCTGTTACAGCAGCTTAGATGGTATCCTCACTAATTATAGACAATGAAGGTTGAATACTTGGTACATTCAGTATTTGATAGTTACTATAAACAATAGTATTTAATTTCTTTGTTGTTAGCCCCTACACAGCCCAGGGAAAGCCTAAGAAAATAGCACGGTGTTGGGAGAGGAACATTTTTCTAGAAAGAAGCTTCCTGGAATATCCTAGTTCTGGTGATGCAGGATTGATTGATTGATTGATATTGTGTGTGTGTGTGTGTGTGTGTGTGTGTGTGTGTGTGTGTGTGTTGGTACTAGGGTTTGAACTCAGGGCCTAGATGCTGTCCCTTAGCTTTCTTTCACTCAAGGCTGAAGCCAGCTCTACCTGTTGAGCCACACCAGCTCTACCAGTTGAGTCTACTTCCAACCTTTTGCTGGTTAATTGGAGATAAGGATCTCATGGACTTTACTGCCCAGGCTGTCTTGGGACCTTAATCCTCAGATCTCAACCTCTTGAGAAGCTAGGATTTCAGGTGTGAGCCATCAAGCCCAGTAAGGCTGGTGTTTTCAGTAATAACATAGAAAGTTATCTGGATGATTTGGGAATCTCTTCCATTTCTATCATTCTTAGCCTTTCCTTGAGAAAAAAATTGTAATGACTCCCATGAAAATATGGCTGCTTGGGCTGGGGAGGTGGCTCAGTGGTAGAGTGCTTGCCTTGCATGCATGAGGCCCTGGATTTGATTCCTCAGCACCACATAAGCAAAAAGAAAAAAGCCGGAAGTGGCACTGTGGCTCAAGTGGTAGAGCGCTAGCCTTGAGCTGAAGAGCTGAG
>NW_012280139.1:0-2431 GCF_000151885.1 Dipodomys ordii
GCGCTGTGGCTCAAGTGGTAGAGCGCTAGCCTTGAGCTAAAGAGCTGAGGGACAGCGCCCAGGCCCAGAGTTCAGGCCCCATGACCGGACCCAAAAAAAAAAAAGCTAAGCAAGCCATTACATGGTTCATGCATGTAATCTTAGCTACTCAGGAAGCTGAGCTTTGAAGACCAGGGTTTGAAGCCAGCTCAGAAAGAAAAGTCCATGAGACTCTTATCTCCAATAACTCAGAAAAAGCCAGAAGTGGTGCTATAGCCCAAAGTGTTAGTGCACTAGCCTTGAGTAGAAAAAAAAAAAAGCTCAGACAGTGCCCAGGCCCTCAGTTCAAGCCCCACAAGCAACCAAAAAACAAAAACAACAAGCAAGAACACAATACACACATATACAGGAAAGAGAGAAAAGAAGAAGTGTATTCAACTCCCCCCAGCTATTGGTTGAGGCGACTCATGAACTTTTATGTCCAGGCTGTCCTTAAACTACAATACCCTGATCTCTGCCTTACAAGTATCTAGGATAAGAGGCTTGAATCACCATTTGTGTGTGTGTGTGTGTGTGTGTGTGTGTGTGTTCATGCACACATGTGCTTGAATTTAGGGCCTGGGCACTGTCACTGAACCCTTTTTTTTTTTTTTTGGGTCTGGTCGTGGGGCCTGAACTCTGGGCCTGGGCACTGTTCCTCAGCTCTTCAGCTCAAGGCTAGCCTCTACCACTTGAGCCACAGTGCCACTTCCGGCTTTTTTCTTTTTGCTTACGTAGTGCTGAGGAATTGAACCCAGGGCCTTATGCATGCAAAGCAAGTGCTCTACCACTGAGCCACCTTCCCAGCCCATCCTTGAACTCTTTTGCTCAAGGCTAGTATTCTACCAGCTGAGCCACAGATCCACTTCTGGCTTTTTAGTGGTTAGTTGGAGATAAGAATCTTAAGGATTTTCTTGTTGGGCTGGCTCCAAATGGAGATTCTCTGATCTCAGACTCTAGAGGAAGGATGAGCTGTCAGGCCCTGGCTTCTTGTTTTGTGCATTTGTTTGTTTGCTTGTTTGTTTTGAAATAAGAGTCTCACTGTGTAGGCCAGGTTGGCCTCAAACTCATCCTCTCCTCAACCTCCCAACTGCTGGGATTATAGGCGTGCACCATTATGCCAAGCCCAGAATTATTTTTTAAGTAAGTGGTTGTACAAAGGTGCAGGTCAGATTTTGAGTAGTGTATCTTGATTGATGTCACTTCTTCCATTGTTCTTCCTCATCTTTCCCCATCCTATCTCTACCCCTAAGTTATGTAGTTCAGTTTTACATAATGTACATTGAATATAATGACTGTATTTGCTCACCTTTTCTCCCTCTATTCATATGTCCTTCCTCTCAGTACCCATCCCCTCCCCACGTTTCAGCTTTCTAGTATTCATTTTGCTAAATGGTTTGTTAGTTAGAGGATTTCCACCATTGGATTCCTCCCCTAAGTATACCATTAGAAGAATTTTTAAAAGGCTTCTGAACAGGTAAAACACTAAGCAGAGAGTCCATAGTCTACAGCCTGTGCTAAAACTAGATGATTTCAAGTTTAAAACTGACTTTTATATTTCTTCTCCAATAGACAGCTGGAAATGATCCATATTGTTTTGTGGAGTTTCATGAGCATCGTCATGCAGCTGCAGCACTAGCTGCTATGAATGGGAGGAAGATAATGGGTAAGGTAAGCTGTCTTAGATAAAAAAGGTGACTGGTATTAGGAAACATTAAGTACATGGGTTTTGTTTCCTTTTAGAAGCATTACAATTTACTTTTTTTTTTTGGTTGTGGTGGGGTGCTTGTAATCAGGGCCTTGGTACTGTCACTGAGCTTTTTCACTGAAAGCTAGTACTCTACCACTTTGAGCCACAGTGCCACATCCTATTTTCTGGTGGTTAATTGAAGATAAGAGTCACATGGATATATATAGAGAGAGATTCATTCATCCACTTAGGAGTATATGGGTTGATTCCATATCTTAACTATGGAATATAATGCTGAAATGAACATGGTTGTGCTGGAGGCTTTAGTGTGGCCTTGTTTGTGGTCATTTGGGTAAATGTTAGGAGTAAGATTGCTGAGTCATAGGGAAGCTCTAAGTTTAGTTTTTTGAGGAACCTCCATACTGCTTTCCAGAGTGGTTGAACAAGTTTATATTCCTACCAACAGTGTAGTAGCATTCCCTTTTGGCCACATCCCCACAAGCATCTGTTATTATTAGTTTTCTTGATAGTGGTTTCAGATGGAAACTCAGTGTTGTTTTTTATTTGCATTTCTTCTATGGCCAAAGATGTTAAACATTTCTGTAAGTGTATATTGGCCATTCTTACTCTTCTTCAGAGAAGTCTCTTTAAGTCTTTAGCCCACTTATTAATAGGGTTGTGTGGTATATATGCACAATGGAATTTTTTTTTTTTTTTTTTTTT
>NW_012280140.1:0-1802 GCF_000151885.1 Dipodomys ordii
AAAAAAAAAAAGCTCAGGGACAGGGCCCAGGTCGAGTTCAAGCCCCAGTACTGGCATTAAAAAAAAAAGTACTAAGGATGTAGTTGAGCTCCTCTTTAGCAAGCTCAAGACATTGAGTTCAATCCCTAGTACTTACACACACACACACACACACAAATAAAGAAGAAAAAAGTTTTGTAAATTGACAATGCTGACCACAGCAAGTTAGAGTCATGTTTGAGCTAGCATAAAACTCCCTGGCTCACAGCACAATTAAATACAAGGAAAACAACAAGGAAGACTGGAAACACGCCACCCCAGCCTTGGTTCAAAATTAGGGCCCATCTGTCCTGGCAGACTTACCAGTGGCTTTGGCTCTGAGGCCTTGGGGATGGGGGGAGGGTAGGGAGCTGGGCTGCTGGCCTGGGTGACCCTGGAAGCCCCTCCCTCCTGTAGGATTCTATGATTCTATGACATGGCCACCAGTATGAGGTGGCAACATGAAGAGATTCCCAGGGGAGTGCTGAGAGGTCTATGCCATCTACCTCTCAGAAGACAGGGTAAGAAGGGAGTGGGAATGAGTTTTTGGGGGCAGAAAGGGACCTGCCAGCCAGGAGGGGAAGGACACATCTGTAGGGTCAACCTATCCATGATCTCTTCTCTTTCAAGGGTGGGGGAGAAAAGGGGTGGTGTTGGCATTATCTCTTATTTTGGGGGGGGAGGGAAGAGGAGAGGGGTGGCATTGGCCAGGAAGGGAAGAGGCTAAAGTCTGAATGTTTCATCCATGTCAGATTCAAAGGACAAGGGCAGCTGAAGGGGGCTGCAGGCGGAGAGGAGCAGGCAGCTGTTTTCTGGGTGGGGTGGGCTCAAATACCGCTCTGTGGGTACTAGGTTAAGGCAGAGGATCAGCTGAAGCTGGCAGAAGGGGGTTGGGGGACATACCAGAAGTCTGCCTTCTGGTAGGGTGGAATTAGGATGGAGGGGCTGGTAAGGGACAAGAGGGACATCACCCCCGGCTGGACCCAGGCTGGCTTAGGGACAGGAGGTGGGCTCAATGGAAAAGACATGTCTTTGGTCTGGTGAAGTTAGTCTCTAGGAAGCGCCTACTTTGGGCAAGCAGGAACCCAGATGCTGCTCCTCTCTGGTAGGATGGGTGAGGAGATGTTACTGTCAGGGGGGCAGGAACAAATCACTCCACAGCCTCAGGAGCACACTTTTTGAGGCTTCACCCACCCCATTCACTGGGGGTTTTTTGTTTGTTTTTACAGTACTGAGGATTGAAGCCAGGGCCTTGTGCTTGGCTAGGCAGGTGCTCTACCATTTGGTCCACATCCTCAGTCCTTTTGTTCATACTTTGTTTATAAAATAGAGTCTCCCTAATTTTGCCTAGCCCCTGCCTCTCCTTTCTAAGTAGCTTGGATTACAAGCACGTACCACCACCACTGTGCTTGGCTTTATTTCAGGTCTCTGTGGGGCAAGTGTGTGTGTGTGTGTGTGTGTGTGTGTGTGTATTGCAGGTTGAACTCATGGTCTCTTATTCTCACTCAGCATTTTTTGCTCTTGGCTGGTGCCTTAACATTTGAGCCACATCTCCAGTTTTGACTTTTGTGCTTGTTAATTAGAGATAAGAGTCTCAAGGACGCCGGGCGCTGGTGGCTCATGCCTGTAATCCTAGCTACTCAGGAGGCTGAGATCTGAGGATCACGGTTCAAAGCCAGCCCGGGCAGGAAAGACTGTGAGACTCCTATCTCCAATAAAACCACCAGAAAACCGGAAGTGGCGCTGTAGCTCAAGTGGTAGAGCACTCGCCTTGAGCTGAAGAG
>NW_012280141.1:0-4570 GCF_000151885.1 Dipodomys ordii
CTCTACCACTGAGCCACCTTCCCAGCCCCAATGAGTACATTTCTTATCAAGCATTGTAGCCTCCTCCTGTTTCCCCTTCCCATCCCTTCCCATCTTCCCCCCGCCCCCCCACATCTAGTCCTCCTCCCCTCCATTTTAAAACTTGACTATTCATTAGTATGATCTGAAGAAAATCTTAAAATGTGGATTCCAAAGAACTGAACTACAATCTCTAGAAATGCAGATTTGAAATCCAAGTGGTTGTTGTCATTTGTTTTATTTCCTAGCTTGCTCTGAAACAGTCTTTTCTGGATTAGCATTTGAGAACCAATGTATCAGGTACTGTTTCTTGCCCACAATGTTCCAAAATTAAATAATACTACCATCTCCTACACATACAATATGGAATTGTGACGTGCAAACAAAGCTCAGAGTAACAAAAACATGGCATGTCCTCTTTATTCACAGATATCCTGCAAACCAGTGGTTCTCTGCTTCTAAGGGTAAGACTTCCATACTATGAGCCTCTCTCCTAATCTCTTTCACTCTCCCTGAAGAGTAAGCTTATTTGATGTGAAGGCTTGTGATCAGGCTTGACTACCACCAGCAAAGGGCACATCATCTGGTGCTCAAATTCAGAGCCATACACTAGGGCAGGTCCTTAAAGTACTTCTAGAGCCTGCAGATGAGTCTGTCTAGCTCTTGAATGGAGCCAGAGCCCCTCAAAGCTGCATCTTATAGTTGTAACAAGTCAACTTTCTCAATCTATGAAAGAATGCTGCCACGGGCTGGGAAGGTGGCTCAGTGGTAGAGTGCTTGCCTTGCAGGCATGAGGCCCTGGGTTCGATTCCTCAGCACCACATAAGCAGAAAAAGCTGGAAGTGGTACTGTGACTCAAGTGGTAGAGCGCTAGCCTTGAGCTGAAAAGCTGAGGGACAGGGCCCAGGCCTAGAGTTCAGGCCCCACGACTGAGAAAAAAAGAATGGGCAATATACACATAAGGCAAGGGTTCTGCCCAGAAAGAATACCTCTAGCACCCTGCTTTACTGAAGGAGAACAAATAAGTTATATTTGTCATAAAAACTGTTTACCATAAACATGAAATAGGAAACTATTTTGTAACCTTACAAAAATATAGGAGGCAGTCCCCTACGATCTAAACTGTACATCCACCCTATGGATATAACAGCCCAGAGCTGACAGAGTTCTTTTCTAGTGTCTATTAATTGAAAAGGATTCTCAGTCCTGTCTGGGGGCAACTGAAGCCACTATGCAAGAGCACTACACACACCTGAGAGCCTCTTTGGTTTTCACTGGAAGACCTGTATAAGGGCTGACAGGCTTGAGAATCTGTGCTAGTGTTGCTTTCACAGATCTGATTTGTTTTGCAATATATTCTTTCTTCCAATATCCAGCTTCTTTTTCCTCAACTGACAGAAAGCTTACAGACATAGCCGTCTCCTCTACTGAATTCATTTTCCAATTTGATCTTTTAGGTGAAAAAGCAGTTGAATAGATTCTGATCCATATAAAACTGGGAGAAAAGGAGAAAATATATTAACTAAGTGATGTCACCATATACATATACTTGAAACAGTAATATATTAAGTTTTAATTTTTAAAACCTAATTCCATAAATAAATCATGCTGAATATTTATAGCTGGTTCATACATTAAAGTAATTTGCAACTGGAAATGAAGTGTTCCAAACCAAGCCTAATTCCACACATCAAGTTTAAAGCAAACAATCACAATGCCAGGCTTCAAATCAAACAACAGAACGATAGTAACAAAAACAAACACAGACTAATGGGAGCAGAGAAGACCCAAAATAAAATCACACAACTACCATCATCTGATCTTTGACAAAGGAGCCAAAACTATACTGGTGAACAGACAGCCTCTCCAAAAAATGGTAGTGACAAAACTGCTAGTGTACAGAAGAGACTAAAATTTGACCCCTACCTCTTATCCTGTACAAAAATTCGAACAATTCAATATAACCTGAAACTTTAGCCAGGTGCCAGTAATACATATCTGTAATATATATCATACCTGTAATACATATCTACTCATAGGTGGTTGAAGATCCCAGCAAAGCCAGCACTGGCAGAAAACTTTGTGAGATTCTATCTCCAATTCACCACCAAAAAAGCTGGACTGAAGGGACAGTTAAAGTGGTAAAATGTTAGATGTGAACAGGAAAAGCTGAGCAAAGAGCCCAAAGCTCTGGGTTGAAGCCCCAGTATTGGTTTAGAAAAAAAGAATCTGAAAATCCACTACAAGAAAACATAGGGAAAACTCTGGAAATTTTCATTATTAGTCTTGAATAGGACTCTATCTGCCTACACAATAAGAGAAAAAACTGACAAATGGGACTACATTATTAAAAAGTTTCCACCCAATGAAAGAAACAAACATAACTAAAAACAATCCACAAGATGGGAGAAAATCTTTACCAGCTATTTAAATATAAATGATTAATATCCAGAATGTACAAAGAGCCCAAAAATTACACAGCAAAAGAACAAATGACACAATGAATGTGCAAATAAATTAAACACACAGTTATGAGCAGATATATAAAACATTCATCATTTAGTCATAAAGGAAATATAAATCAAAACTATACTAAAATTTAAACTCCTCCCCCCCACCAGGATACACTGATTTTATATCTTAACTCATATATAAATGGGTTATATATAATGAGTCATATAAATATCTTATACCTAACACATTTATATATGAGTTAAAATATATCTTATATCTTATAATAAGATGTATATATAAGATATATATATCTTCTATCTTAACTTATTTAATCCTTCTAACAAATCCATACGATCCCTAATGTGAAGATGATGTAACTGAGACACAGACGCAAGTCAATCTTGCCTAGACTGGTGCACTCAAGTATGTTCTGGAACTGGAATTTTAGCCATGCAGCCTCAATCAGAGCTCTCACTTTATCCAGTACTTCACTGCCTCTTTAGTAACATAAAGAAATGGGCTCAATGAACATGAGTAAGCTATACAAATTCATATAGCCATAAACCACAGTGTTGAGATTCAAATTCCCTTTGGACCCAAATTCTCTGCCCCTTCCACTTATTGCTACTAAGAGGCTGTAAGAAAACCTTATCAACAGTTGTTAGTAGTAAACTCAAGCTGAACCTGAGGACTACCCTCTTTCAGCTAATTTTCTCTGGGGCAAGAAAATTAACATTTAAGAAAACCAGGGCAAAGGTATCTATTTACTATTCTGAAAGGCAAATTTTCCTAAATAAAATTTATTTGTTAATTTCATATCCACATTATCTATGCAGAGAAGTATGGGATAAATGGTCAACAGCCAGAGGAAACACCAGATTCACTAACACAAAGGGATAATGCTGTGTGGCAGGAAGGACACTGCAGATATAGGTGAAGAACTACAGCACCTCAACAAGGACTCCAAAAGACAACACATCAACTCACATGATCGATTGACATCTCTTTTCCTATGGTTTTCTCAAATCATTTCTTACTCCCAAAATAATTTTACACCAAACAGTTGTATTAAAGTATTGATATTTTCAGTTTAAAACTTCCTAGCCTTTCATATGTAAGCCAATAAATGCAAAAGGATAATTAATTGAAAACTAATAAGTAACTCAGATTAATAGGTAAATCTGAAACTGTTCTACCAAATCTCTTGAACAGATAATGTTTTAAACGCCCTTTGAATAAAAGCAGGCTGTCTGATTCTACCTTATGCATTTGTTTACTTTAGGTGAGACCTTTACATGATCTCAAGCTTCTCACATCAGCACTACCAAATGTAACTTATGCATACTCAATCCTCCAGGGATGTAGAGCAGCAACACCAAATATGATAAGCAACAGTGAATATACCAGCTGTGTTTATGATAACTGTATTCACACATACTACTGGGCTTATTAGGGAAACCTAAACAGAAATATTTTATACAGCAGACCTGGATATTATATTAGATCTCTTTATTTATAAAATAAAAATATTAAGCCTAAGAACTATTTCATGTTTTTTATTGTAGAAATACTATACAGAGGGCTTATAGTTACATGAGTAAGGTAATGAGTACTCTAAGATCTTTTTAACACCATCCTTAAAGTGAGAAAATTCTAGAACACTATACATTCAGATACTTGGTTGATTTTTCCTTGAAAAAAAAAACTGCATTTTGCATTAGTGAATGCCTTCATTTCTTTTAGAACAAGAAAAGGACACTTAAAAATTATTCTACATTCATTCTAGAAATACTGCTGAGAACACTATTTTTACTCACTGATGAATATGTACTCAATATCTTTTCAAAGTAAAAGATAAGAACAATCTTTTGTACTAATGTCCCCCTCAGAGTATGAGAACATTTGAGGACAGCCTTAATAGTCCTGAGGATTATGTTCCTCACTTAACTGACAACTTTAGAATGCACTGTATTAGCCATTTTTTTAATTGTGAAAATACTGTACAGAGGGGTTACAATTACATGGGCAAGATAATGAGTACATTTCTTTTTTTTGGGGGGGGAGGGGTCCGTGGTGGGGCTGAACTCTGGGCCTGGGC
>NW_012280142.1:0-2494 GCF_000151885.1 Dipodomys ordii
TTTTTTTTTTTTTTTGGTAAGAACCAGAATAGCACTAACATTCTAGACTAATGTTCATTTGCAGATGCAAACTGCTCAGGGGAATCAACGACTAGTTGACTTTCCTAACAAAGTATAACCAAGTAACTATGTGACAGATAATGACTTTTGGAGCTGTAATCAGGCAAATCAGAAGCTATAAATACAGCCTTGTCTTTACACTTGGGGAACAGGTAGAGGGAGGAGATTTAGATACGCCATCATAGACATCAGAACATCAGAACATCTTTTCCTTTTTCAGGTCCAGGTTCTTTAGCTCAAGACCTGGGCGCTGTCACTGAGGTTTTGTTTGTTTGTTTGTTTGTTTTTGTTTTGTTTTGTTTGCTCAGGACTAGCACTCTGCCTCTTGAGCCACAACTGCACTTTTGGCTTTTTGATGATTACTTGGACATAAAGAGTCTCATGACTTTCTTATCTGAGCTGGTTTTGAAGCACAATCCGAAGACCTCGGCCTCCTGACCAGCTAGGATTATAGGCACCTGGCAGAACAAGTCAGTTTTAAGACTGCCCTTCCAATCACTTTAATTACAGTGAGAACTAAAGTTATTTGCTACAGCCTTCTCTAAGCCTCTTCTATTTCCATCAGACAACCTCACTGAATGTGAAAAACCTTACCAGCTATTCTTGATAGTTGCTTAACTATATCAAATGGATATAATAATTATACTTCGGATGGTAATAATGATGGTGTAACAAAGTGGAAGATATAGTGAGAATTTATCTTAAATTAGTTACAGCTCAAAGTGTTAATATATTGATTTTCTCCATAATTCACACTGCCTTATTAATTTTATACTGAGCAGATTAAATTTAAAAACCCACCAGTTACACTGCATCTGAGACCGCTGACACATAGGAAATCATGTGCATGCTTGGTGAGTCAGAATGTAGCAAGCAATTCAGTGTTTGGGTACAGAACATGATCTCTACTTTAAATATCCCTTTAGACCTCAGATATTTTACCAGCTAGGGTTTTGCAATGGAGGGAACAGGGAAGGTAATCAAATTGCCCCTTTCTAGTTCTCTAGGAAGTCGTAGAAGCAGGCTTAAAAGATGAATTAGGAAGATGATGCAGAACAGAAGGAGAGAAGGAGGGGGGAAAGAGAAGATAAAGAGAAATGCTTAAAATTGAAGTATGTTATATGAATGTCATAATGAAATCCTTTTTCTTTTGGCAGTTTGGGGGACTGAACTCAGGGTCTCCGCGTTGTCTCTAAGATATTGTGCTCAAGGCTAGTGCTCTTCCACTTAAGCCACAGCTTCATTTCAAGCTTTTTGGTAGTTAGAGCTAAGAGTCTCATGACTTTCCTACTGAGGCTGGTTTTGAACCACAATCCTCATATCTCAGTCTCCAGAGTAGGTAGGATTACAGGAACCAGCCACTAATGACCTTTTTATATTGGATTTTTTGGCCAGTTCTGGGGCTGGGCACTGTCCCTGAGCTTCTTTTGCTCAAGGTTAGCACTATTCCACTTGAGCCACAGCACCACTTTTGGCTTTTTCTGTTTATGTGGTTCTCAGGATTCAAACCTAGGGCTTAATCTTCATGAATGCTAGACAGGCACTCTACCACTAGGGCTTAATCTTCATGAATGCTAGACAGGCACTCTACCACTTAGCCACGTTCCCAGCCCTTATATTGGATATTTTTGAGGTGAGATCTCACTTTATGTCTGAGCCAGACTGGGCTTCAGTCCCCCATACTTCCCCATGTCACTGTGGATGGCAGGCCTACACAACTGTGCTCAGCCATTGTTCTTCCCTGTAGCTTGGATGACAGGGGTGCATCATCATGTCCAATCATCCAGTAAAATGGAATCTTACAAACTTCTTTTTTCGCCCTGGCTGGCCTTGAACTATGACACCCAGATCTCTCAACTACACCTGACTCCCATTATATTGTACACAAATATATGCAAATAAAAACAAGTCATTTAGATATCAAAACATGTGTGTTCACTACTGAATTATACTGTTTCTCAAGCTGGCAACAAAGACAGGACTGTGCTAGAAGTTCCCAATCAGCACCAATGGTGCAACAGCAAAAGTTTTGGCCTGTTGGAGCAGTTGGAATCCTACACTAGCTAAAACCCTTAGGAAAAATAATCTCTCCACATCTCAGCTTCTGTACCTGCTTTTTTTTCTTCTAGATGGAAACTGTTTTGAATATGTGGAACCTGCTTATAACTGAGCCTGGCTCATTATAAGCAGCTATTTGTTGTTTATTTTGATGGACATATAGGAAGCATCCTAAGGTTTGATGGGGGTTTTGGTGGTAGTGGTGGTGTTATAAAATTTAAGAAACCTGGGCTGGGAAGGTGGCTCAGTAATAGAGTGCTTGCCTTGCATGCCTGAGGCCCTGAGTTCCACTCCTCATCACCACATAAGCAAAAAGAAAAAGCCGTAAGTGGCACTGTGGCTCAAGTGGTAGAGCGCTAGCCTTGAGCTGAAGAGC
>NW_012280143.1:0-2556 GCF_000151885.1 Dipodomys ordii
CACACACACACACACACACACACACACTGTCTTTTCCTGTTATTATCTCTTTTTTTTAAGGGAGAGTAAATATACTCTTGTCTAACCAGTCCTAAGATTTAAGTGAGGGAATGGTTGAAACTTGAATGAAGTAATTTTTTTTCTTTTGTTGGTCGTGGAGCCTGAACTCTGGGCCTGGGCTCTGTTCCTCAGCTCTTCAGCTCAAGGCTAGCGCTCTACCACTTGAGCCACAGCACCACTTCTGGCTTTTTCTGCTTATGTGGTGCTAGGAATCAAACCTAGGACCTCATGTATATAAGGCAAGCACTCTACCACTGAGCCACTTTCCCAGCCCCTATGTTATCTCTTGTACCATTTCAGGGTCATGTCAAGTAAGAAGATCATCACCAGATATGGCCTCTCACCTTTATGGCTCCAAAACTATGAACTTAACATTTTTTTGAAAACTCACCCAATCCATGGTACTACGTTAACAGCAACAGAAAATTAACAAACAAAAGGATGGAACTCATGTGCTAAACAGCCACCATAATAGATCTGAATAGCCCATGTCTAGATCTTTTATAAGTAATTTTAAAAAACTGAGTTAAATAAAGCCCCCCATGACCCTCTCTTTTGGTGGTATTAGAGGTTGAACTCATGGCCTCATGATTGGTAGGTAGGTTTTCTAAAACTTGAGTTATACTTGTAGCTAAGGCCAATTCCACATCCCATTTCAATTACTAGCAGCCAAGTATAATTCTCAACAGATAATCTAAGTATGAAAACACTTGGCCTTAGCTAGATGCCAGTGGCTCATGCCTGTGATACTACCTATTCAGGAGTCGGAGATCTGTGAATTGCAGTTTAAAGCCAGTCTGAGCAGGAAAGTCCATGAGACTCTTATCTCCAAAGAACTGCTCAAGAAGGCCTGAAGTAGAGCTGTGGCTCAAGTGGTAGAGTGCTAGCCTTGAGCAAAAAAAGCTCAGGGATAGCACCTGGGTCCTGAGTTTAAGCCCCAGGACCAGCACAAAACAAAACAAAAAAGCCAAAACAAATGATTCCAAAGTTCATCTTTATTGAGTTAGTGACAAGGTGCTTTTTCCTTACTCGCTATCCATAGATGTTTGCTACTTCCTTTCTTGTCTTCCCAGCTTTAGCAGTGGTAGTTTTGCAGGCAGATTCCCACATCTGCTGTAACTGAAGTGTGGTAATTGGTTGCTAAGTCATGCAATCCGTTGCTAAGGCTCCCTTCCCCCTTTGGCCCCAACACACTTCAGCAACTGGAAGTTAATAATCTGCCAGCAAATTAAATTTGGTGAAAAGATCAAACAGCATGTTAATGAGGAATCAGGTGATCCAAGCTCCTCTTGGGAGGACTGGTGCCTTTCTCTGTGTAGGCCACAACAAGCCCACCAGATACATGAACTACTGTCAATCTAGATAGGGCCACATGTATTTTTGAGCTGCTACTGAACATCTTCATGCATTTGTCTGTTTCTTTTTTGTTTTAAGTGTACTACACTCATGTTTCTAGGAGCTGGTGGTTGTGGGCAGTGGAAGATCTTATTGTAGTGGCTAGATGTTATTTTCTTGCCCATGGCTGTGTAAAAGAATCTTCTAAGAAGTTTTCTAGAGCCTCATACCAGATTCCGATTAATACGTATGGGTGGAACCTAGATATGAGAATTAAAAAGACAAAAACTTTCCAGTTGATACAAATGTGCATCCAAAAGTATGCACTGATGAGGTGTTGAGGTACTAACTAAATATAGGGTCCTAAAGCTCCATGCTCAGCTCTGCTACATACGTTATACAATTCAAGACAAGAGTTTCACAACTCCTCTGGGACTACAGCACTGCCATTTGTAAAATGAGGAAGACAATATACTTCTAGCATAGCAGTATCATAGAGATTAGTTAGTATGCTTACATCACTCACAATAGGGAAAATTAATGTTACAGCAAATGGATTATTGATTAACAACATTTAGAACAGTTCCCAGCACATAGTAAATACTCAATAAATTCCAGCTATTACTAATAAAATTTTAGTAGATGTTTAATTTTAATGTGTATTACAAACAGCTAACTAAAATTAATTTATAGCACTAAAATAAAGCTCTTCCTTCAGATTATCAATTTTTTCCAAAATAAGTCACTTTAAGGGAAAAATGAGCAAAATGTTGTTTGTACATGGTGAAAGTTAAAAATCTTGGTAAACACTACTTAATGTCTTCCTATCCCAACTCTTTCATAAGCTCCCCAAATGGCCAGTTCTATCTCTTCTAAAGCCAGCATAGCATAGATGACATCTTCACCAATCTCATCTGTAAATGTTTTCTTTCTGGTTTGAATTCACCCCCAGTTTCTTTGTCTTATAGCTATCTCAAACTCAATGTGGACAGTAAGATCTTCTCAAATTTCACTGATTCTCTCTCCTTCCTTATCTTCTGCACTTCTTTCTCTCTCCTTTTCTTCCTTCCTTCCTTCCTTCCTTCCTTCCTTCCTTCCTTCTTCCCTTTCTCCCGTCCTCCTTTCCTCCTTTCTTTTTCTTTCTTTCTTTCTTTCTTTCTT
>NW_012280144.1:0-1477 GCF_000151885.1 Dipodomys ordii
TCCTGTCCTGTGTGGTCCAGGTCTGTCCTGTGTTCTGTCCTTTCCTGTGCAGTCCTGTCCTATCCTGTGTGGTCCAGGTCTGTCCTGTGTGGTCCGGGTCTGTCCTGTGTGGTCTGAGTCTGTCCTGTGTGGTCCGGGTCTGTCCTGTGTGTTCTGTCCTGTCCTGTGCAGTCCTGTCCTTTCCTGTGTGGTCCGGGTCTGTCCTGTGTGGTCCGGGTCTGTCCTGTGTGGTCTGGGTCTGTCCTGTGTGGTCTGGGTCAGTCCTGTGTGGTCTGGGTCTGTCCTGTGTGGTCCGGGTCTGTCCTGTGTGGTCCGGGTCTGTCCTGTGTGGTCCAGGTCTGTCCTGTGTGGTCTGAGTCTGTCCTGTGTGGTCCAGGTCTGTCCTGTGTGGTCTGTCCTTTCCTGTGCAGTCCTGTCCTGTCCTGTGTGGTCCAGGTCTGCCCTGTGTGGTCCTGTCCTGTCCTGTGTGGTCCTGCTCTCTACAGTTCTCTGTCAGGTGTTGGCGTTTAGTCCCTCTGCTGGTCTGAGTGCAGGCTTTGTGGATTCTAGATGTCCCTTCCCTGTTCTGAGCATCTCCAGAGACCCCTCCTCCCCAGCCCAGGCTGCACCTGCTCCAGGCCCAACGCCAGACAGACCCCTGCTGTGTGCAGCTCACTGTCCACACATGGGGGGTCAGAGGGAGAGGCTGGCGGTGGAGAGAGCCCGCCCCACCCCGCCCCTCAGCTCCACAGCACCCACACGGCGGGGGAGGCTGGGTCCTCACTCACCTGGGGCGGGGCAGGGTGGGCCCCAGGGACCACGGGACATTCTCCGGCCTTGGGATCCCTGCCCCGATGCCACACCCATAGTCACCTGTGACCCGCATGGTCCTCTGCACTTTGCCCTCCGAACCCGGAGACAAAAATTCCAGATATGTGAGTTCCAGAAGCCAGGCTGTTAGTCCTCCCTCCCTCCTGACTGTGTGTACACAGGCTGTTAGTCCTCCCTCCTGACTGTGTGTACGCAGGCTGTTAGTCCTCCCTCCTGACTGTGTGTACACAGGCTGTTAGTCCTCCCTCCCTCCTGACTGTGTGTACGCAGGCTGTTAGTCCTCTCTCCTGACTGTGTGTACGCAGGCTGTTAGTCCTCCCTCCCTCCTGACTGTGTGTACGCAGGCTGTTAGTCCTCCCTCCCTCCTGACTGTGTGTACACAGGCTGTTAGTCCTCCCTCCTGACTGTGTGTACACAGGCTGTTAGTCCTCCCTCCTGACTGTGTGTACACAGGCTGTTAGTGCTCCCTCCTGACTGTGTGTACACAGGCTGTTAGTCCTACCTCCTGACTATGTGTACACAGGCTGTTAGTGCTCCCTCCCTCCTGACTGTGTGTACACAGGCTGTTAGTCCTCCCTCCCTCCTGACTGTGTGTACACAGGCTGTTAGCCCTCCCTCCCTCCTGACTGTGTGTACACAGGCTGTTAGTGCTCCCTCCTGACTGTGT
>NW_012280145.1:0-2312 GCF_000151885.1 Dipodomys ordii
GTGTGTCCTCACCCGGACCTCAGCACACGTGAACTGTGCACCGTGCACTGCGTGTCCTCACCCGGCCCTCAGCACACGTGAACCGTGCACCGTGCACCGTGTGTCCTCACCCGGCCCTCAGCACATGTGAACCACGTACCGTGTGTCCTCACCCAGCCCTCAGCACACGTGAACTGTGCACCGTGCACCGCGTGTCCTCACCCGGACCTCAGCACACGTGAACCACGTACCGTGTGTCCTCACCCGGCCCTCAGCACACATGAACTGTGCACCGTGCGTGCTCGCCCAGCCCTCTCACCATGCACTGCGAACCGTGTACCACGTGTCCTCACCCGGCCCTCAGCACACGTGCACCGCACATGTGCACCGTGTGTCCTCACCCAGCCCTCAGCACACGTGAACTGTGCACGTGCACTGTGTGTCCTCACCCGGCCCTCAGCACACATGCACAGCGCATGTGCACCGCGTGTCCTCACCCGGCCCTCAGCACACATGCACCACACACCGCGTGTCCTCACCCGGCCCTCAGCACACATGCACCGTGCATGTGCACCGCGTGTCCTCACCCGGCCCTCAGCACACGTGCATAGCACATGTGCACCGCGTGTCCTCACCCGGCCCTCAGCACACATGCACCGTGCATGTGCACCGCGCACTGATGTCCTGGTCCTGCCCTCTTGCCATGCTCGGCGCGCCCATCATCCCGTCCACCCCTCTCGTGTCAGGATTACATACGGGCTGGCAGGCCCAGTGGGAAGGGAGGACCCCCCAGCTGGTCATCAGACTGAATGTAAACAGTTATTTGTCGCAAACATACAATTAACATGGAGTTAAAATGAAAAACACAGCTGCTGTAGATTGGCAAGAAGAAAGCCAGGTGGTTGGAGAAGAAAATGAGCTGTGTTCTACAAGGCAGGCTTTCTGCTCATTTCTGGGGTGCAGGCAGTGCCCTTGGGCAGGGCGGGTGGCAGGGGCGTGGAGCTGGGGGTCCGCAGGTGGACAGGTAGGACACGGATGCCCTGCTCCGTCTGGATGAACAGTTGGGGCGCGGACACTGGCTGGGCCACCTGCAGAGCCCTCCGCGCGCGTGAGCTGTGTACTGACAGGACCCTCTGCGCGCGTGAGCTGCGTACCGACAGGACCCTCCACTCACGCGCGTGAGCTGTGTACTGACAGGACCCTCCGCTCGTGCGCGTGAGCTGAGTACCGACAGGACCCTCCGCACACGTGAGCTGCGTACAGACAGGACCCTCCGCACGTGTGAGCTGTGTGCTGACAGGACCCTCCGCTCACGCGCGTGAGCTGTGTACTGACAGGACCCTCCGCTCACGCGCGTGAGCTGCGTACTGACAGGACCCTCCGCTCGTGCGCGTGAGCTGTGTACTGACAGGACCCTCCGCTCGTATGCGTGAGCTGTGTACTGACAGGACCCTCCGCACACGTGAGCTGTGTACTGACAGGACCCTCCGCTCGTGTGCGTGAGCTGTGTACTGACAGGACCCTCCGCACACGTGAGCTGTGTACTGACAGAACTCTCCGCTCACGCGCGTGAGCTGCGTACCGACAGGACCCTCTGCTCACGCGTGTGAGCTGCGTACCGACAGGACCCTCCGCTCGTGCACGTGAGCTGCGTACAGACAGGACCCTCCTCGCGCGTGAGCTGCGTACCGACAGGACCCTCCGCTCGTGCGCGTGAGCTGTGTACTGACAGGACACTCCGCACGCGTGAGCTGCGTACCGACAGGACCCTCCGCTCACGCGCGTGAGCTGCGTACCGACAGGACCTTCCGCTCGCGCGCATGAGCTGCGTACCGACAGGACCCTCCGCTCACGCGCGTGAGCTGCGTACTGACAGGACCCTCCGTGCGCGTGAGCTGTGTACCGACAGGACCCTCCGCTCGCGCGCGTGAGCTGCGTACCGACAGGACCCTCCGCTCACGCGCGTGAGCTGCGTACCGACAGGACCCTCCGCTCGCGCGCGTGAGCTGTGTACTGACAGGACCCTCCATGCGCATGAGCTGTGTACTGACAGGACTCTCCGTGCGTGTGAGCTGCGTACCGACAGGACCCTCCGCTCGTGTGCGTGAGCTGCGTACCGACAGGACCCTCCGTGCGCGTGAGCTGCGTACCGACAGGACCCTCCGTGCGCGTGAGCTGCGTACCGACAGGACCCTCCGTGCGCGTGAGCTGCGTACCGACAGGATCCTCCGCTCGTGCGCGTGAGCTGCGTACCGACAGGACCCTCCGCTCACGCGCGTGAGCTGCGTACCGACAGGACCCTCCGCTCACGTGCGTGAGCTGCGTACCGACAG
>NW_012280146.1:0-2067 GCF_000151885.1 Dipodomys ordii
TTTTTGCTTATGTGGTGCTGAGGAATCGAACCCAGGGCCTCAGGCATGCAAGGCAAGCGCTCTACCACTGAGCCACCTTCCCAGCCCTTTCCTGCTTTCTTTTTGTCATACATGTTTCCCAGCCTCTCCTGCCTGGGAGCAAGGCCATGAAGCAAGAACTCTCTCCCAAAATAGAAGCCAAGGGTACAAGACGGAGGCAAAGTGCAGAGCAGACTGGGAACACTCATTGATTAGTCATCATTAATTTATTCATTTAACTCAACATAAATGATGAATAATTTCCCATTGAAAATGAAGATGTAGGCTATAATCAGCACAAAAAGCGTCGTGTCCCTGCATCAAACGTACCCCTGAGCACAAACGTCTGTGCAGAACAGCTGCCTCTCCTGCTCCTCACCACACCCGCGTACCTGAGGCTTGTTCTACCACTCTAAGCACTCTCAGCAATTCCTCGTTTCTGGTTCCACAGCCCAGTTTTAGTAGCTGCCTTTGAGCCTCTTTTCATTTGGACCATTTTTACATTTCTCTTCGCATAGGCTTTTGTTTGACTAGGGCTGGGTTTGGAGAGGGGAGATAACAACCTTCTGATCTAGCTTTTCATCCCATTTCGTCCTTCCTTGGGACATTACTGTCTCCTGGGATTAAAATGTCCCCCATCCTTCACTGGACACTGCATCAGATTCACACAGGGAGTGGCTGACAGGCTTTTTTCACTAGGAAATGGTATCCACATGAGGATTAAAATCACAGGTATTTGGGATACTGTAAGCATTCAACAATGTTGACAGATGTGAATTTAACCGACTTACTTTCATAATTCCAAGACAACTTCTCAACCTAGCCCAGAGCTCTCCCCTTAATGCTTCTTGTTGCAACTGGAAGGAACTCCTCAATGAACTGCTTCACCTCTGCCTCCCTTCTCCCTCCCCCACAGCATTCTTCCTCTTGTGCTGGGCTGAAATAAACACTTCCCATTGCTATATATGCCCCTTTGCTGGTACTTAAATAAAGTAGATGTTCAATTGACTCAAGCTTTAAGCCAATGAATAACAATATAACGGTAACATTGTCCTGGTAATAGAGATATTTTTATCATCTCCTCACTCTGTTATCACTATATGATAACAGAGATTGTGTCTCCTCCCCTTTTACCTCCCTGCATCTTCTCAATACTCACAACTGATTTCAGTAAAGAATAAACCTGCATGTTTGTTCAAAGCAGGATTTTGGAGCCTCGCCACTGTGGAAGAGCAGGCTAGCTTTGTTGTGGAAACTGTTCTTCCCCTCCCAAACTCTAGAGGGCAGTAGCACCCACCACCCATACACCAGACATTGCCAAACGCCAGCTGGTGGCATACATCACTGGAGAGGCATGATGCATGTGCAGCCTCCATACATCTTTACACAGATCATTCAAGGCTGAGCGGAAGGCCATCATATGAACTTCACATCAGAGGGAGCCCATTACTTGTAAGCATGTCATTCATCATTGTAAACAACAACAACCCTGCTTTGCAGGCATGTAAACAGTCCTTTAATATTTCTCTGGTAACTTGTGATGTTATAAATTTTTTATGTACATATTGGCCATTTATATATTTGTCTGTGAAGTATCTGCACCAACATTTTTGCATGCTTTAAGAAATGGAGTGACTGTCTTGGAGCACAGCGCTTCTTTTATCTAGTACACACGCGCAATCGTTTCTTCCAGTCTATGACTTGCTGTTCTTTGTAAAGAGCTTCTCTCAGAGCAAAGATTTTCACTTCCGATGAAGTCTGCCTATATGAAGTCTGTTTATATTCTTGGGATTCTAGGAAAATTTTTCTTAGCCTAAACTCATGAAGAATTTTTTTCCTACTATTTTGTCTCTTTCCTTTAGGTCTATTATCTCCTTCAAATTAAGTAAAGTAAGATATATCAAGGTAATTGTAAACTACTCATAATAAAAACTGTCAGATTGCTGATTCTTGCAACTTAGATTCATATCAAACTCAATAGGCTGAGTTAAAAGAAGACACACACAAAACAATACCATATATTTGCATTCATTTTAGAAAATATCGGGG
>NW_012280147.1:0-2159 GCF_000151885.1 Dipodomys ordii
TGTGGTATATATACACAATGGAATTCTATGCCTCCATCAGAAAGAATGACATTGCCCCATTTGTTAGGAAATGGAAAGACTTGGAAAAAATTATACTAAGTGAAGTAAGCCAGGCCCAAAGAAACCTAGGCTCCATGGTTCCCCTTATTTGCAATAACTAGTATATACCTGAGACAAGTAGAAATGGTCAGATAAGTTAAGTGAAATGAACCCCAAGTTAAGGATTCAAATGTTTTTTTTTCTTTTTCTTGCTTATTTATATTAATATTACATATATTAATATTACATATTTATATTTCTTTATTGCTTTTTATGTCCTCCCCACAGTATAACCCCTGTTTTCACTGTATTTGATGTTGGTATAATTTGTGGAGGGGAAGGAAAAAAACAAATTTCTTAAATATGGATACAGGTGGACCCATTGCAACAATGAGATGTACAAGACATTATGTGGAAAAACGAACTTTACAGCTTATTTGCAGGGGCAGGGGGGGGGAAGAGAGGGGGTTGAAGGTATTTCACAATAGAAAAATGTATTTCTATATATTGTGATGACGTACCCCGGGCATTCTGAATTGAAAAAAGGCTATAACTGATACACTTTTATGACCATTTTTTTCTTCAGGACATTAAATAAAATGAATACATTATGTTTCTTAAAACTTTTCTGATATGTTCACGTTCTGATTAAAGAAATGTTGTGGTAAACATTACATCATAAAACATTATATAATAATTTGGTTTTAATACAAATGATTTCTACTCTAATAGCTTTATTTAGTGTACAACGCTCATTTAGTCATATCAATTAGAACAATTAGTCATATCAATTTAAAAACTAGATAGCACTAGGTACATAATTTTTTAAAATGTTCATATGATAATCCAAGTAAAATTTTAAACTCTATAGAAATTCCACCCTGAGATTAATTATTTCATATTACACTATTTATATTACATTATTCATACTATAACTTTGTTACAGATTCATTAATCACTTGTCCTTCTTTTGCAAAGATTATGCTTTGAATGCTCTTTTTTTTTTTTTTTTTTGGTCGGCCATGGGGCTTGAACTCTGGGCCTGAGCGCTGTCCCTCAGCTCTTCAGCTCAAGGCAAGCGCTCTACCACTTGAGCTACAGCACCACTTCCAGTTTTCTGGTGGTTTATTGGAGATAGGAGTCTCACGGTCTCTCTTGCCCAGGCTGGCTTTGAACCGTGATCCTCAGATCTCAGCCTCTTGAGTAGCTAGGATTATAGTCGTGAGCCACCAGTGCCCGGCTTGAATGCTCTTTTATTATATCATTTTTAAATTAACATTATTATTTAGAAGCCAATTTTCATATAAACTGCTGTGAGTGATGATCTGTCTTTATCATTTCATTTAGATTTTTACCATTAAATAAATTATTTACTATTTGTCTATATATTACTTTACTTAGGCAAATATTACTGCCTTATTTCAATTTAGTTAATAAATTTTGTTTTTAATCTTTAATATTTTTTTGTTGTGAGAAAACTGTAAAGAGGAGGGATTACACTTACATGAGCAAGAAAATGAGTACATTTTTTATCAAGCATTGTTGTCTCCTCCTTCGTTTTTTCCCTTGCCATCCCTTCCCTCCTATCTCCACAAGGACACTGGCCCCCCACCTCACCTATATTGTGAAGTTCACTTTTCAACATAGAGACTTGTACATCTCATTGTTGCAGTGGGTCAACATATATGCCTGTTTACAATTTGTTTCATCCCTTCCCCTCCTCAAATTATACCAACATCAAATACAGTGAAAACAAGGTTTATACCAATGGGAGGGGCATACAAAGCAACAACAACAACAAAAACACCGGGTAGCTTAAAAATACCTTAAAACTAATAGCAAGAAAGAAAGAAAGAAAAAGAACATTTGAGTCCTTATCTTGGGGTTCATTTCACTTAACATCATCTTATCTGAACTTTTCTGCTTGTCTCAGACATACACATGCTAGTTATTGCAAACATGGGAAACCATGGGATCTATGTTTCTTTGGGCCTGGCTTACTTCACTTAATATAATTTTGTCCTAGTATTTCCATTTCCTAACAAATGGGGCAATGTCATTCTTTCTGATGGAGGCATAGAATTCCATTGTGTATATATACCACATTTTCTTGATCCATT
>NW_012280148.1:0-1395 GCF_000151885.1 Dipodomys ordii
CTTTAGTGATCTTTGTGTATTCTCTTCCTGCTCTCTCAATTCCTGTATTACTCTTTGATTAGCTTCCTCCCCTTCCTGGGATTCCTGTAGTGCTCTTTGAGTGTTCTCAGCCTTCTCACGCCATTCCTGCCTTTCTCTTTGAATATTCTCAAAATGCTCATGCAAATGCTGTATCAGTTTTAGAGTAGCTTCCTCACACTTATGATATTCCTGTATAAACTTTTGGATTGCCTCCTCTCTCTCCCTATCACGCTCATACAGAGTCCTTTGTAAGTTGTCAAACTTCTCATTTATCATGGTTGCCAGCAGTGTTTGTAGAGCTATTTGGCAACTCTCCTCTGGATTATTCATTATCTGTTCTGTCCCCTGATTATCAAGATTGGGAATTAAGATACCCGGATTTGCCATTTTCTTGTTTTTCCGGCTTACTCTGCCTATTTGAGATGAAAATAGCAGCAGTTTTGTGTTAGAACACTATCTTAAGGCAAGCATCAACCAAAGTCTGAATTTGCACAGTCAATAGACTACAGATACAATCTAGTTCAACAGATACATCTATTCAATATCAAACAACTATATGTTAATGGGCTACGAACCACAAAGAAGAATTTGGAAAACCAGAAATTATTAGGGCTAGGGAGAGATGTGGGTAAAAACTAGGAATAGATTGATGTGGGGAGGCACAAGGAGAGTTAACTAAGTCCTAATCTCAAAGCAGGAAATAGGTTGGGTAGGATGAAAGTAGAGAGAGAGAGAACAAAAGAAGAAAGGTAAAGGGAAAAGTAAAGAGACCAGAATAATTAGAAAAGCAAAAATTAATAATATTATTCAGAAAACAATCTATTTAGAGGAGTACGTGAATATATTGAGAGAAGGGGATGGATATAAAGGAGATGTGAAAAACTTAGAAAATGAAAATGCTTAAAATATTAAATAGGTATAAAGAGGTAGTACTGCTATTAAGGAATTTAAGTCTCAGAGGTTTTGAATTGAGTAATAAATTTATGAATTAAGTGTGTACACAATGGGGGATAGGGTCTAATAGTCAACTACGGGTTTATCTGAGGATGTGCAGGACAAGAATTAAGTCGCATAAAGAAGAATGAAAGATAGGAAAAGGTGAAAAGGATAAGAAAGGAAGAAATAAAGATCAGAAGTTCAGTAGAGGTAAACAAAAAACAAAAAGATAATTAAAAAAGAAAAAAAGAGAAAGAAAACAAAAAAGAAAGAAAAACGCACACTCACGTATCCCTAAAATAAAAATTATAAGAGGAAAAAAAAGTTACTGGAAAACAATTTTTTTTCAAAAAAGGCAAAAATTAAAGATTAAAAAAAGTTTTAGAAAAGAAAAAAAATTTTTATATAAGGTACCAATAAAAGAATAAGAATAAGAAG
>NW_012280149.1:0-1759 GCF_000151885.1 Dipodomys ordii
GACCGGACCCCCAAAAAAGAAAGACAGACACAAAATATCAGCAACCAAGGCAGGGAAAGTAGGGGCCACTTTGTCTCAGCATACAAAGGCCCCCAGTTCATCTCTCAAGCCGCTTTTATTATCCACCTTGATGTAGTAGAAAAGGCAGTAAGTAAGTAAGTAAATTTCTTTTCTAACACAAAGCAGACATCATGGTAGAAAAGTAACTCTAAGCTGAAGAAGCTCTTAAGCTTACATCCTTGAGAAAACTAGCTACTTTCATATCTTGTTCTGGGAGAAGGGTCAGGGAGCCAAGCTGTGCATAAATTCTTAAGCTAACATTCTTGAGACAAGTAGCTGTCTTCTTATCTTGGTTTGGGAAAGGGGTCCGGGATAGGGGCCAGGGCTATTGTTCTGTGCATGTCTCTGCACTCGGCCTAAGTGATCCTTCCCACTTAGGCATCCCTAGCTGTGTGCCTTCAGCCTTGCTTAGGGAGATCACTGATCCCTAATACAAAGGAGATTCCCATATGTCAAAAGTTTAGAGACCACTGGCCAAGACACCTAACATTTGAGGAAGCTGCATCTTTCTCAGTTACCTATATTTCAATCAAATGATATCAGAAACGTCTATTGATTACATGATCCCCATATTGCATGTGAAGCAGATACAGGATAAGTCTTCATGCATGATAGGCAATGCTTTATCTCTTTATAAATAAACCATGATCTCAGTGGCATTCTGGAAATAATAGTTGTATGCTGAACCTGGCTTTGTGGCCCCAGTGTATCTGCCTCTGTGCTAGTGTTTCCTTACTTGACAAATGGGCATCCCAATCCAGACCTAGATAGGAATTTAACTCATTTGGAATTACAGAATGATCCACAAATGATGTGTGTTGTGTACCTTGGAAAGAAACATGACTTTCTACATATAGTTCACCAAATAAGTTGACATGGCCTGACCCTATGTCAACTTGGAAAAGATCCCTGTGCACCTTCTTTAGACAAATACTAATAGAGGTCTCCCGCCTTGGCCTATTTCTCTTTTCTTCCTCAGTGAAGTTATATCAGATGGGGATGATTTCACCATGAACTTGACATTCTATTAGGTCACCAAAGTGCTTAGGGAAAATAATATATCACAAAACACCAACATCAGTAAATAGATGGAGGAGATAACATTTTTTCAGAAATCTCCTTGTCAAGACTAAAGTCATTACCTGAGCCAGAATTAGTTAAAACACTGCAGTATCTCCTAATACATATTTGGTGACCTTCAGCTCAGAGCCCAGTGCTCCAATACTCAGCACATTAGTAAATAAACACACTTGATCCCTAGGTATCAAGACTGAACTAGAGCTGCCTGTCATTAGCAAATGTCTTTGAGACAAAGAACTTGAACTCTAAACTTCCCTTTGCATTCATGCAATTAATTTTTAGGCAAAGCAGAGGAAATTAACTAGCAGTCACCTGCTTTGCTCCCTAAGTGCCATGTTTTGGTCTAATTCTTGAAATGTGTTAAGAAACTGGATGTTAAGATTTCTTAGCATAAAAATGATAATCTTGTAAAGCAACTATTCACTAGATTGTTATTCCACCATATTTATATACTTCAAAATGTATGTTGTACATGATAAATACACACTGCTATCAACTAAAAATATAATAAAATCGTAAGTTTTTTCAGATTCAGAAAAATGTTAAGATATGCAATACATGATTACTGCTAATAATATTTGGCAATTTTTGTTGAAGGTTTCAACAGCTCTAGAGAAAT
>NW_012280150.1:0-1213 GCF_000151885.1 Dipodomys ordii
TGGGGCCTGAACTCTGGGTCTGGGCGCTGTCCCTCAGCTCTTCAGCTCAAGGCTAGCGCTCTACCACTTGAGCCACAGTGCCACTTCCAGCTTTTTTCTTTTTTCTTATGTGGTGCTAAGGAATCGAACCCAGGGCCTCGAGCATGCAAGGCAAGTGCTCTACCACTGAGCCACCTTCCCAGGCCAGTGAAAGAATTTTTTTTGCTGGTCCTGCATCTTGAACTTAGGCCTGAGCACATCCTTGAGCCTCTCTGCTGAAGGCTAGCAGTCTACCACTTGATCCATAGCACCATTTCCGGTTTTATCTCTTACTGAGGAATCGAACCCAGGGCTTTATGCATGCTAGACAAGCACTCTACCACTAAGCCTCAGTGAAAAAATTTTGAGTGAGAGAAACTTTATTTTAATTTTTTTTTGAGCTAGGGTCTCGCTATGTTGCCAGGCTGGTCTCAAATGCCTGAGCTCAATTTAGCCTCTTGCCTCGGCCTTCCAAGTGCCAAATTCCTGGAATTGTAGGGATCCATGCCCAACAAATGAAAGGATATAGGAAATCGATATGTTTACAAAATGAACATGTAGTTATTAAAAGTCATGTTTTTGAAAAGCATTTAGTGAATAATAAGTTTATATAATATAATATTGAATGAAAACGCAAGATAAAATTTTAGTATTTCGCTTAACGTCATCTTATCTGGTCATATATACATAGCTTTTGACCTTTTCTGCTTGTCTTAAACTTATACTAGGTATTGCAAATAAGGGAAACCATGGGACCTATGTTTTTTGGGCCTGGCTTACTTCACTTAATATAATTTGTTCCAAGTCTTTCCATTTCCTAACGAATGGGGCAATGTCATTCTTTCTGATGGCGACATAGAATTCCATTGTGTGTATGTATGTATGTATGTATATATATGTGATATGTATATATATCACATTTTCTTGATCCATTCATCTACTGAGGGGTATCTGGGTTGGTTCCATATCTTAGCCATGATAAATAATGCTGAATAATAAGCATAGTTGTGCTTGTGCTGGTAGCTTTAGTATGGTCTTGTTTGTGATCATTTGGGTAAATGCCCAAAAGTGGGATTGCTGGGTCACAGGGGAGCTCTATGTGGAGTCTTTTGAGGATCCTTCCATACTGTTTTCCAAAGTGGTTGAACAAGTTTACATACACTCTCATCAACAATGCAGTAAGGTTCCCTTCTGG
>NW_012280151.1:0-2790 GCF_000151885.1 Dipodomys ordii
TGAGACTCCTATCTCCAATAAAACCACCAGAAAAAAAAAAAAAAACGGAAGTAGCGCTGTAGCGCTTGCCTTGAGCTGAAGAGCTGAGGGACAGCGCCCAGGCCCAGAGTTCAAGCCCCACCACCAAAAAAAAAAAAAAAAAAAAAGAATACATGACAGCCAGGCACCAGTGGCTCACACTTATAATCCTAGCTACTCAGGAGGCTGAGATCTGAGAATCTCGGTTCAAAGCCTGCCTGGATAGGAAAGGCCATGGAACTCTTATCTCCAATAAACCACCTGAAAACCAGAAGTGGTGCTGTTGCTCAAGTGGAAGAGCACTGACCTTGAACTGAAGAGCTGAAGGCAGCATCAAGCCCAAAGTTCAAGCCCCGTGACAGACAAAAAAAAAAAAGAATACCTGACAGTAGATAAAAATGCTTTGATGGATTTCTAGTACCTCTCAAGCATTTGGGAAGACAGAGTTTTAATATCTTTCATGGCAAGTCAGGATATTAGGACATTGTTTGTCCAGAGATAGAGGAAATTGAAGTGTAGAATGTATGAAGGACTAGAAATCCTGGTAAACAAAACAAGTTTCAGTGGGCCCCTGAATCCCTGAAGAAAAATCATGGAATGCAAATAGACTAGTCTTCAAGTCTAAAGCCAGACTTCATTTCAACTGAGTTCCAGCTTAAATGGAGGTGATCTGCCCTTACCAGAAGAAAAAGTAAAAACTCATTCTTGTGGAAAATAGTACATCCAGAGTCTCAAGTTATTTCTAGAACTTTCCATACACAATGTCCAGCATTCACTCAGAATAAAACATATAAAAAATGGAGTCAAAAACATGATCAAATGCAATTATTTAAAGCCATATAGGAGAACTAGATATACAAGTATGAGATATAAACTTTGATATAAAAAGTTGAAGTCAGGACTGGCAATGTGGCTTAGTGGTAGAGTGCTTGCCTAGCATTCATGAAGCCCTGGGTTTGATTCTTCAGTACCACACACACAGAAAAAAACTGGAAGTAGCACTGTGGTTCAAGTGGTAGAGTGCTAGCCTTGAGCAAAAGAAGCTCAAGGACAGTGCCCAGGCCTAGAGTTCAAGCCCCAGGACTGACAAAAAAAAAAGTTGAAGTTGTTACTACCAAGGATATGGCTTGATGATAGAGAACTTGCCCAGTGTGCTAAAAGACCCTCCATTTGAACATTAACACTGTTTTTTGGTTTTTAGTTTTAGGGTTGTGGTCTTTTTTTTTTTTTGGTCAGTCATGGGGCTTGAACTCTGGGCCTAGGCACTGTCCCTCAGCTCTTCAGCTCAAGGACAGCACTCTGCCACTTGAGCCACAGTGCCACTTCTGGTTTTCTGGTGGTTTATTGGAGATAAGAATCTCATAGACTTTCCTGCCTGGCTGGCTTTGAACAGCCATCCTCAGATCTCAGCCTCCTGAGAAGCTAGGATTACAGGCATGAGGTACCACCACCCAGCCATTAACACTGTTTTTAAAAATTAAAGTTATTAACTGATGAGATAAAAAATTTCAAAGACCTAAAAATTCCAGGACTGAAAAATGCAGTAACTGAAATGAAGAATTCAGTGGATGTTCAATAACAGATTAGAAGTATGGAAAGAAAGTTGATGTTGCAGTAGGGTTTCTATATACGGATAAAATAACTTAGACAAAAGGAAAATAGCTGGGCACTATTAGATAATCCCAGTAATCCTTACCACTCTGAAGGCTGATCTGAAAAATCATGGTTCAAGTCCAGCGTAGGCAGAAAAGTCTGAGACTCTATCTCCAATTAATTGCAAAAAAATACTGGACTGGATGTGTAGCTCAAGTGGTAGACCACTAGCTAGGCAAGCAAGCTGAGTGAGTGCAAGGCCTTGAGGTCAGGCCCTGGTACTGGGAACAAAAAATTCTCCTAATATCTGATATATATTTATATATCTATGTATCTTGTATGTAAGGTTTAGGAGCCTTAGTAACATAAAACATTATAAATATTTGGAAACTACTTGCAAAACTAAACCTAGATCCTTATATATCACCCTGCGCCAGAATCAACTCCAAATGGATCAAAGACCTCGGAATCAAAGCAGACACTCTGAAAACATTACAGGATGGAATAGGAGAAACCCTAGGTCTCCTTGGCGCAGGCCAAAATTTTCTTAATAGAGACCCAGAAACACAACAAATCAAAGAAAGGGTGGACAAATGGGATTGCATAAAGTTATGGCAAAGGACATAGCTAGCAAGATCAATAGAAAGCCCACGGATTGGGAAAAGATCTTCACTAGCCATACAACGGACAAGGGTCTCATATCTAGAATATACCTGTAATTCAAAAAATTAAATCCCCCAACAACAAATCCTCAAAGAAACAACTGCCCAATAAACAAGTGGGCTAAAGACTTAAAGAGAAACTTCTCTGAAGAGGACAGAAGGATGGCCAATAGACACATAACCTCCCTAGCCATAAAAGAAATGCAAATCAAAACAACATTGCGATACCACCTCACCCAGTTAGAATGGCTATAATCAAGAACTCTAATAACAACAGATGCTGGAGAGGATGTGGACAGAAGGGAACCCTACTGCATTGTTGGTGGGAGTGTAAACTTGTTCAACCACTTTGGAAAGTAGTATGGAAGCTCCTCAAATGACTCCACATAGACCTCCCCTATGACCCAGCAATCCCATTTTTGGGCATTTACCCAAGTGATCACAAACAAGACCATACTAAAGCTACCAGCACAACTATGTTTATTGCAGCATTATTTACCATAGCTAAGATATGGAA
>NW_012280152.1:0-2239 GCF_000151885.1 Dipodomys ordii
TGTGTGTGTGTGTGTGTGTGTGTGTGTGTGTGTTTAATTGGAGATCTCAGACTCCTGAGTGCTAGGATTATTTATGTCATTTTCAATGACTACATGATGGAAACCCACAAGCTCATATTCTCATATCAGAAATTTGTGTTCTTTCCAAGGCTTCCATAGAACCATCTTGAAGCTTCCTGTTAATGTTTTCTGTTCATTATGCGAGTCACGGCACCATTTATGTTAGGTTTTTAAAAAGAGGTAGCTGAGTAAGAACCGCACCACGCACATGGTATTCAGGTAAGGGGTAGGTTTATTCAGTAGACTTGCTGGGACCAGGCAAGGTTGGCACTCCACGTGGCTGGCAAAAGAGAGAGAGCTGGCGAAGAGAGAGGCAAGAGAGAGAGGAGAGAGAAAAGAGCTAGAAAAGAGTAGAGAGAGCAAGAAAAGAACAAAGAGAGAGAGAGCTCTGTTCATCATGGACAGGATATTTGTACTCGCTTCTTAACCTTGTTGGTAAATCTTACTCTACTTTCCACGTACTATTTATTATTTTCTTGTTATCTCCTGTAACCATATATGTTCTCAGTATCTTTAGAAAGAGTCAGAGTACAGAAGTTTGAAGAATGGTGTCTAAGGGTTTATGTATAATCTACACTCCTCCAAAAGATAGAGGAGAAAAACCCATAAACAACATGCTTACCCTGTATCGGGCCTCTGGCCGAATCATCATGGACATTCTTGCATGTTGGCTCAGGGGTCTCTTGTACCCCACAGCAGAGACTGGCCGCTTCATCATCTGCTGATTCCTGCAAACAAACTGCAGTAGTTAAGGCCCTGTTGTAGAACACCCCACAGCCCCAGACCAGGCTAGTGGGACAACCACTCAGAGAGACTCTGACCAAGACAGACCCAATGAGTAACTTGTAAGACTGAGGTTGATGGAAGTGGGGAAGGAGCTGTTTAGCCTTTCTGCTTGAGCTGCTATCTGATTCATATGTGAGAATCCTGCTTCTTTTAAGCTGGAAGGGATCCCAAGCATGCACCAGTTACACAGAAGCCATGAAGCATAGCTACCCATACTCCCCATTCCATCTCCCCAGCAGGGCCCAGGAGCAAACCGACACAACCTAACCCTCTGTACTGCCCCTTATTTGGCCTAGAAAACTTCACCTGACAGAGGAAATGCAAACTCAGGAATATGGCAAAGGATTTTGTTACAAGTGACAAAGTTTCCAAATTCCTAATATCATATTCAGTACCAAACTTTTACCCCATGGACCTTGGCAGCCACAAAGTAAAAGTTGAAATGAATCAAACTCTGTTCCTCCACCACTCTGCAGCCACATCCAGACACCAACATTCTTTTTCCCTCCTTCCCTCTTGTAAGTTTACTTAAAAGTTAGCAGTGACTTACTCCAGTCTGGTTATAGGATGTAATTTCCAATGATCTTCCTCTTCATCAAAGTAAGATCTATTCATAATTTTATTCTTTTCTTCCAGAGGGATGAAGTTTTCTATAATAAGATGCCTATAATAAGAACACACAAAAAAACAAATGAAAACAGATGAAGAACACATACACAGCCAGAGCAGTGGTCCATACCTATAGACCCAGCTACTTAGGAGGCTAAGGCAGGTGGTTCATTTGAGCCCAGCCTGGGTAACACAACAATACCATTTTTACAAATAAACAAAACAGTGTTGGTTATTTGGCATAATGAATCCACAGTAATCAGTTAAGAGTCAAGTCAGTCAGCAAACATTTACTGAGCTTGTTATTATGGGCCTAAAATCCTTCACAGAGCTGGGATATGGATGTCAAGGGCATCTAGTCCCTTCCCTTAGACAAAGAAGTTAACGATGTAGCACTCTACAACCATCAGTACTATGTATGGTCCCTCCCAGGAATATGGAGCCAGTATTGACACCCAGAATGAGCAGCATGATGATGTGACTGAAAACAGAGTGCAGAGCTATCCTAGGGTGAATATTGGATACCCAGGGTATCTGTCAGTGAACCACCGGTGCTGCTAAGCCAGGTCCCTGTTTTCCAAAATGCTGAACACAAATTAGAAAGTAAGGGCTGGGAAGGTGGCTCAGTGGTAGAGCACTTGCCTTGCGTGCCTGAGGCCCTGGGTTCAATCCCTCAGCACCACATAAGCAAAAAGAAAAAAGCCAGAAGTGGTGCTGTGGCTCAAGTGGTAGAGCCTTGAGCTGAAGAGCTGAGGGACAGCACCCAGGCCCAGAGTTCAGGCCC
>NW_012280153.1:0-1299 GCF_000151885.1 Dipodomys ordii
GGCTTGAACTCAGGGCCTGGGCACTATCCCTGAACTTCTTTTGCTTACGGCTAGCACTCTACCATTTAAGCTACAGCACCACTTCCAGTCTTTTCTGTTTATGTGGTACTGAGGAATCAAACCCAGGGCTTCATGCATGCTAGACACTCTACCACTAAGCCACATTCCAGCCCCAACACTATACACATTCTTGGGCAACTTATACCCTATATATCTTCCACCCTCAATGTGTGCATCCTCCCCTACTATGCAAACTCTCACCCTACTGGTAGATTTGTTGCAATCTTTGGACCTACTTTGATCCATCTCTGTCACCCAAAGTCCACAGTTTATGCTAGGTTCTCCCTTTATCTTGTACATTCTATACTTTTGGACAAATGTAAAATGACAAGTGTATCATGTTTAGTGACAGGTGTAACGGTGGACAGTATCTGCCATTATAATGTCATATAGAGTATTTTCACTGCCCTAGAAATCCTCTGCTCCACAATCCTTCCCTCCTCCATGGTACTTTCCTTAGAAAATAGCATGTAGTAGAGAATTTTTCATATCAGTAGGTAGAGAGCTTTCTCACATTTCATAGTTCATGGTATGAGCTATATATCCAACCAATTCCATATAATCAGGCATTTGGATTATTTCCAATCTTTTGCTATTACGAATTTGTGTTATATATAATTTATGCCATGTGCAAATATATTTGCAATGTGGTGCTGATGAATCAAGGGATAAATATATATTAATGGAAAATACCAAGTTCCCCTTCTTAAGGATCTACCATTTTGTACTGCTACATAATCAGTGAGAATGCCTGTTTTCCTACAACTTCTGCAATTTGGTATATTTTAGATATATGAAAATCTGATAGATGAAAAATGGGCATATTGTTGCAACTATAATTTGTACAAATGAGGTTGAGGACTCTTTCATGTGCGTGAAAGACTTAAACTAGCACATGTGCTCTCACTACTTCTTTTTTCATTAAAACGGATACTTTTTTCTATGAGATTGTTGGTTTCCTTTGATTTATATAAATAAATTATGCATCAGGATGATTGTTTTTTGTGAAACTAATTGTAATGTTTGATTAATTAATTAATTGATTTTTGTAGACAAGTCTCACTGTGTAATTCAGGATGGCCTCCTGCCTCAGTCTCCCAACAATTGGTATTACAACAGTGTATAACCATGCCTGGCTTACTTATGGTGCTTTAGACCTGCAAAAAAATTGAGGTTTTTTGTTTGTTTGTTTGTTTACTTGTTGTTATTTTGTGATGGTCCTAGGGCTTGAACTCAGGG
>NW_012280154.1:0-1723 GCF_000151885.1 Dipodomys ordii
CTGTCCCTCAGCTCTTCAGCTCAAGGCTAGCACTCTACCACTTGAGCCACAGCGCCACTTCCGGCTTTTTTCTTTTTGCTTATGTGGTGCTGGGTAATCGAACCCAGGGCCTGATGCATGCAAGGCAAGCGCTGTACCACTGAGCCCACCTTCCCAGCCCAGGATTTTACTTTTAAGACCACTGAAGTCTGGATGATGTTGAACAGTCCCAGTTGTCAGGTTGAAACTGGAGAGTTTGTAAATTCCAGGCCCAAACTCCTGGAATTCCACATTTTGAGTCTGGCCACGTGCTGTCATACATCACATACAGAAACATTGTGAGTACTAGAAATGAAGCCAGTGGGGGTCCATTTTCAAGTCAAGGTATTTGATTCTGAATGGGAAATTAACAGTAGATGGCTTGCATAGCCACTTGAGGATATGACAAATATGCATTGGAATGCCCATAGATAAACAAGATGGATTTGAAGAAGGCTGGACCAATTAGCAAGAGGAAGAATAGACTGCAATAAAATGAGAAACTGGGTGGAAATGGTGTGGCTGCCAGAAATCAAGCAAGCATTCCTGCTGCAGGAGAACAAACATAGGTGGAGATAGACAAAAGCCTTTTTCTAAAATTCAACCAATCTCAAGACACGTATGTATTCAAATTATCCAATAGAAATTTAGCATAGGGAGTATCTGGAAGAGAAGGCAATCCCAGTAGTGCTCAGGCCAGTGAGGAAATGGGTAGAGGAGTTTCTATGTGCTAGGTATAAAACTGCTGTTGTGAGCCAGGCCCCAGTGACTCATACCTGTAATCCTAACTACTCAGGAGGCTGAGATCCGAGGATTGTGGTTCTAAGCAAGCCTGTGCAGAAAAGTCTGCGAGACTTTTATCTCCATACTACTCAGAAGAAGCCAGAAGTAGCTTGGTAGCTCAAGTGGTAGAACACTAGACTTGAGCACAAAGAGAATCAGGGACAGTGCCCAGGCCCAGATTTCAAGCCCCAGGACAGGGGAAAAGCAATTAATTAATTAATTAAAAAGTTGTTTTGATCTTGGAGTGCATGCCTGCCATCATACAGATACCTTACAAGATAGCCATTAAAGTCTTGCTTTTGCTGTATTCCTTGATATAAAACTTTTCTTATCATCTTAACTTACACTTTGGTCTTGTCTGAATTCTTCTCTTGCCAGAATCAAAGACCAAGGTTGTCTAGCTGCCTTATACTTTCTGTGTTGGCTGCAAAGTTAGGGATCAAGTTTGATTCTTGCAGACTTGGACCCATGGAATGGTTACAATAGGTACAAAACAGAGGAGTCTAAGCTGCCTCATCTTTATGTTGTTTCCAGTTAGTTTGGGAGCCCAAATCAGGAGTCAACTTTTTTTCTCAGCAAAAGCAGCTTTGAAACACCTGTTAGAAAATCACACTCCAGCCAGGTGCTGGTGGATGATGCCTGTAATCCTAGCTCAGGAGGCTGAGCCGTAAGGATCATGGTTGGAAGCCAGTCCGGGAAGAGTCCATGAGATTCTTACCTCCAGTTAGTCACACACTCACTGGAAGAGGAACTGGCTCAAGTAGTAGAACACTAGCCTTGAGAAAAAAAGCTCAGGGACAGTGCCCTGTTCCTGCATTCCAGCTCTGGTCCCAACACACACACACACACACACACACACACACACACACACACACACACACACACACAAAGACTATGCCGCAGATAACAAAGCCCAGAATCT
>NW_012280155.1:0-1376 GCF_000151885.1 Dipodomys ordii
TTTTTTCTTTTTGCTTATGTGGTGCTGAGGAATTGAACCCAGGGCCTCAGGCATGCAAGGCAAGCACTCTACCACTGAGCCACCTTCCCAGCCCCCATAGTTCTTTTTTATAGCAAAGGGGGTTTGCTATTTTTTTTTCATATGCAGAAAATGGGCAAAGTGTCCTCACCATTTTATTTCCCCACAGATAAATCATGTGGAAAAGAGGAGCTGCCACTCTGTGGGCAGATCAGGGGCAGAGGGAGCCACTCAGCCCTGCACCCTGAGAATTCTGCGAGAGTCTGTGGCAGAGCGCACTGGGCTTAAATGCTTCATCCATTTGCCATAACAGCCTTGGTACTTACAATTTTAGCATGCCCATGTGCTCACTTCGCAGCCCGCATACTAGTTCTGCCATGCTCCTCAGAGAATGACTCCCACCAGAGGTGGTGGCCCGGTCCTTATCTTTACCCATTCTGTACCCTCCTCCCAGCCTGCTTGCCCTCACTTCTGCAGCCCTGCACCCCAGAGGCCTCCTTTCAGGGCTTGAAGGCTTCGGGGCGGATCTTCATCTCCACCCGTTTGAGGGAGTAGGTGGCCCCATGCCAGCCATACCAGGTGATGCCATCCAGGTGCTTCCTGTGCTCCCCTAGGCGGTAGTATACCCCGTTGAGATTGGAGTCGGTGCAGCAGTTGTACCAGTATCCTCCTGGCATGAGAAAGGATCAGGCTGTATCTCAGCACACCCTCCCTTGAGATTACAGAATAGACTGACCGAGCAGCAGGGAAGCAGACAGAGCCAATAACAATGAAGTCACCAGGGCCACAGCAGCAGCAGCACAGCTGGACATTCTCTCCGTCCTCAAGTGAGACCCCTGGGCTTACACCCACACCTCTCCTCCTCCCTCACCCCAAATCTCACCTTTGCGGAGCTGGGCACAGTTGTCCAAGCAGTTGTCGTTGTCCTTGTCCTTGGTACTGAAGACGGTGTTGTTGTGGTAGAGGAGGGCATCCTTGCCCACATTGCCACTGTAGTTCCCCAGGAAGAGGCGGTAGCTATTGAATTCATTGCTCAGAGCAAAATGGCTGTACTCTGCGAAGCGCATGTTGCCCTCCCAGTCCTGGTAGGGAGAGCAGAGCCTTAGAGAAATGGCAGAGGGCTTCATAGCATCCCGTGCCACTCCTCACTCTCCAGCCCTGTAGCCAGATAGCTTTTCATAGGTATGACTCTGATAAGATTTTTTTTTTTTTTTTGGTCAGTTGTGGGGCTTGAACTCTGGGTCTGGGCGCTTTCCCTCAGCCCTTCAGCTCAAGGCTAGCGCTCTACCACTTGAGCCACAGCACCACTTCTGGCTTTTTCTGCTTATGTGGTGCTGAGGAATCGAACCCAGGGCCTC
>NW_012280156.1:0-2976 GCF_000151885.1 Dipodomys ordii
TTCCTTCCTTCCTTCCTTCCTTCCTTCCTTCCTTCCTTCCTTCCTTCCTTCCTTCCTTCCTTCCTTTTTTTCCTTCTTCCTAACTTCCCTGCCACTCCTGGAGTTTGATTTTTCTAGAAAACTTGTGTTATGTGTTTTACTACTTAACTTACACTCCCAAGTGTTTTTTTCACTTTTATTTTTTGGATAGGGTTTCACCTAAGCCAATATCAAACTATCATCCTTATTTTTATGGGGCCTACATAGCTGAGAATACTACTGTAATCACCATGCCCAGCTTGTGGTTGAGATGGAATCTCACTAACTTTTGTCTGATGTGACCTTGAACTTTAATTCTTCTGATTTTCAACTTCTGACATATCTGTACTTTTAAAGAAACAAGTGCTGGGTGCCAGTGGCTTTTGCCTGTAATTCTAGCTACTCAGAAGGCTGAGATCCAAGGATCATGGTTCAAAGCCAGCCTGGCCACTCTAATCTCCAATAAGACACCAGAAAACCAGAAGTGACTCTGTGGCTCAAACCATATAGGACTTGTCTTGAGCTGAAGAGCACAGGAATAAGCCCAGAAATCTAGCCCACAACTGAAAGAGAAAAAGAAAATAAACAAGTCATTTCAAACTTTACATGCTCCAGATTAAATCCTTGATATCTCTGTTCCCCTTTAATCTATTCTCTTAAATTTCTTACTCAATAAATAGCAGCTTTATTAACCAAAATTTTCAATTCAATTCTGAGGCAATATTAAGCCACTCTCTCCTATGTCATATGTCCAAGGTGTCAGAAGATACTGCTGTTTTTACATCTGAAACCAATTATGAATTCTTCCATCTCTCAATTTCTGCTGTCAGTAGTTCAGTTAATAGCACAATCATCTCACTTTGGATAGCTACCCAGATATCTCATTGTTTTTCCCACTTCTATTCTTCTACTCTTTCATTTATTTTTCCTTAGAACCATTGGAAAAAGTTCTGAAATTGGAATCCAATCATATGGAAACCTTTATTCATCCCTTTTCATGACTCCATTTGGGTCTGAATGAATTCAATTCCTGCCCTAACAAGACCTGCATGAACTTCTTTCTGCCCATCACTACCCTAGCTACACTTCATGCATGTGAAAACCTCCCTTCATGTATGTGATCCAGCTCCTGAAATTATTCTCAGGTCTCTGAAATCTATAAATGTTATCTTGCCCTAGGATCTTAGAGCATGCTGTCCCTCTCCACACAAAATGTGTTACAGATTAAGTCAGATGTATAACCAATGAATATTAGAGTGGATGGATATAAAATACACAATCAATAAAAAATATACAATAGGTAAGCAATAAACTAAAAGTTAGTTCTTTTTTATACATTAATATATTTTTATTGTAAATATACTGTACATAGGTGTTACAGTTACATGAGTAAGGTAATGAGTACATTTCCTATTGAGCATTATTACACTCTTTTTGCTTTTCTCCTCCTATCCCTTCCATTCCCACCTCCCCATCTCCTCCCTCCTTCCCACTCCCCCAAAATGGTAAAGTTTCGTTTTCAACATATTTTCTTTTACATCTCATTGCTACAATGGGTCAACCTGTATCCTTATTTCAGCATTTTGTTATTTCCCTTCTCCTCCCCAAATTAGAAAAATGTATATAAAAGATGCAGGGTACTAGAATCAAATACAGTGAAAACAGCAATTATACAATGGGGGTAGAACATACAAAAGCATCAAATGAACAAAAATATGGAACATTTCACAAATTTGCATGTAATCTTTGTGCAGGGGCCATATTAATCTTCTTTGTATCATTTCAATTTTAGTATATCTGCTGCTGAAGTTCTTTTAAAGATAAGAGAAAAGAAGCTTAGTACCAGTGGTTCATGCCTGTGATCCTAGCTATTCAGGAGGCTGAGATCTGAGAATCACGGTTCAAAGCCAGGCAAGGAAGAAAAGTCCATGAGAGTCTTATCTCCAATTAACCACCAGAAAACTGGAAGTACTTGCCTTGAGCTGAAGAACTCAGGGACAGCACCCAGGAGCAGAGTTCAAGCCCTACCACAGGAAAAAAAAATGAGATGTACAAGACACTATGCTGAAAATGAACTTTACAAATTTCCCTGGGAGGCAGGGTAGTTGTGGAGGTGGAAGGGAAAGGATGGTATGGGGAAAACAAAGGAGGAGGCAACAATGCTCAATAGGAAATCTACTCATTACCTTGCGAATGTAACTCTAACCCCTCTGTACAGTTTTTTTGTTTTTGTTTTTTGTCAGTCCTGGGGCTTGAACTCTGGGCTTGGGCGCTGTCCCTGTGTCTTCAGCTCAAGGTGAGCGCTCTACCTCTTAAGCCACAGCACCACTTCTGGTTTTCTAGTGGTTTAAAGGAGATAAGAGTCTCACGGATTTTCCTGCCTGGGCTGGCTTTGAACCGAGATCCTCAGATCTCAGCCTCCTAAGTAGGTAGGATTACAGGCATGAGCCACCAGCACCCGGCTTGCACAGTATTTGTACAATAAAAAACATACCAAAAAATCAGAAAAAGAAAATGAGATAACACAGTCTCTAAAGTAAGAAAGTAAATGAGAAAACAAATGATTTTATAAAAAGACTCAGAGTGGACTCTGAACAGTTGTCTGCTAATATAGAGCCTATGTTTCTTTGGGTCTGGCTTACTTCACTTACTATGATTTTTTCCAAGTCTTTCCACACGGAAGAGGAGATGCCATTCTTTCTGATAAAAGCATAACATTCCATTGTGTGTATATACCACATTTTCTTGATCTATTCATCTATTGAGGGGCATCTTGGGTGGTTCCATATCTTAGCTATGGTAAATAACACTGCAATGAACATAGTTGTGCTGGTAGCTTTAATGTGGCGTAGCTTGAGATCATTTGAATAAATTTGCCACTTATTCGAAAGAGTGATGCATGGTATTTTAAGTCTCCAAATGGCAGATCAGATAAAGTCAAGGTACTGTATGCTATTT
>NW_012280157.1:0-2599 GCF_000151885.1 Dipodomys ordii
AAAATAAAAAAAAAATGGGCATGGCAATTTTCAAAGTGAAAAAGATCTGTGCAGCAGTGAGTACACTAGTACCCATAGAAGAAAATCCGTATTTTAGTTAAATACTATAGGCCAGAGGAGTGCAAAGTGTATAAGAAAGAAAATAAGCATGCTTTTAAACATGAGTTTATTGTTGAGTTTCTTACAGCATAAAAGTTTTCACTTAGAGCCGACTCTAAGTTTAGGAGTCTGCAAGGTAGAATGGTTTGATTATGTGCCAGGGATCTCTTTCTACAGCAATTTTGAGAAATATGTACATTTAGAGACAAAGAATGTCATAAAATTTGCATATGGTCTCTGACCCTTGAGCACTTAACTTTAACTAGAGAAGTGAAGTGGAAGCCAATTTAATCTGTCTTTTCCTCCTATCTTTTTATACTTGGGTGACACAATATTATACCTACTATAGCAATTTTCTACTCTTCGTTAAATCCCCGAAGGCCACACACTGAAATTCCAAAGACTAGATGCTGGAGGATGTGAGAAGGGAATCGTTTCAGCTTCAATGACAATTAGACAAGAATTTTTTCTAGGGATCCAAATCAATTTGAGCTTAAGAAAAACTATATGCTTCCAGGGATAGGAGTGGGGGCTGGGTATTTTTCATAAAGCCTACAGGCAATCCTGCATTTGAATAGAAGGTGCCAAGACCCATGAGGTTTGAAGTTTATATGTTTATTTATTTATTTAGATGACACCTTAAATCATCATGGAAATAGTCAAATATCAAATGGTTTGTTTATAGTTGACCATTTCCTTCTTTCCACCTTGTCTTTTCATTTTTTTCTTCTTGTGGGTCTTTCTCTGTTTATCCGATCTAATGCAATAAAATGCGTAATTAATTTCTAAACGCTTCCGTTGAGCGGTGCAATTTGTCAAGTCGAGTTGTTAATAGAATTAAGCTTTTTATCAGCGATTAGCAAAAGAAGGTAAAAAAAATTAATTACGGAATTGTATGCCTCCCTGGTTCAAAGCCAGGTTTTGGATTAAATGTTCGATAAAGGTTTCTTGACACGTTATAAAACATTTAGCAAAAGCTGCTTTCCCCTAGTGCATTTAAAACCTGTCTGTGAAAAATCCACCAGCAAGGAAATCATAGAGGGACAGAACTTTGTGCACACCAGCATGGACAGATAGAACATTGCTTTAACAAAATACTCAGCAAAACACTGGCATCCACACTCTGACCAAGGGAACCACAGAGATTCCCCTCCCTGCTTCTGTCTCTCTCTGTTAGTCATGTAGCTTGAGCTCATGGCCTGAGCACTATCTCTAAGCTATTTTGCTCAGGGCTAGCACAATGCCACTTGAGCTACAACTATACTTCCCATCTTTAAGTTTTGATAGTATGACTTGCAGATAGAGTAAAATTAAAGGATTAGATGGGGGTAGTAAATGAACATGTCCTTAGATTATTATTAATATATAATATAATAAGTCTGCAATTGATAACCATAGAGGGTAGGGAAAAGGTAGACTGTCCAGAATTGAATCAGGCAGAGGTGACTCATGCCTGTAATCGTATCTAAAAGGCTGAGATCTGAGAATCAAAATTTGAAGCCATCCTAGGTAGTCAAATCTGAGAGTGTCTTAACTAACAAAAAGCAAGGAGTGGATTTGTGGCTCAAGTGGTACAGTGCCAGCCTTGAACAAAACAAAGCCAGGTGAGAGGCCCTGAGTTCATGCCTCAGTAACAATACAGGAACAAGAAAAGAAAGACAGAAGGAAAGAAGGTAGGAAGGAGAGAGAGGAGAGAGGAAGAGAGAGAAAAGAAAGTTAAGAATCTAAAGACCACTCTTGCCTATTTCTCCCTTGTCTGATAGTCTCCTGTCCCCTTTTTTGTGTCACCTTGCTTTTCTCTATACTACAATAATTAATTCAGTCAATTTCATCCCTTTACTTTTTCCACTCCAATGGGGAAAGGAGAGAAAAGAAAAGCCAAAAGCTCTAGTTCTCACATCCACTGAGTCATGTTCATGAGTGGCACAAGCTACTTTTTACCAGAAGCAGGACACAGTTATATGATTGATTTTTGTTGTTGTTGGTATATTTATTTTTTTATTTTTATTTTTTTATTGTGAGAATACCTTACAGAGGAGTTACAATTACATGGGCAAGATAATGAGTATATTTCTTATCAAGCATTGTTGCCTCCTCCTTTGTTTACCCTTCCCATCCCTTCCTATACTCTCCCCACCCCTTCCCAACCCGGTCCTCCCCTCCCCCCCACCAAAATTGTGAAGTTCATTTTTCGACATAAGGACTTGTACATCTCATTGTTGCAGTGGGTCCACCTGTATCCCTTGTTAAACTGTTTGTTTTTGGCCTTCTCCTCCACAAATTATACCAACCTCAAATACAATGAAAGAGGTTATACCGTGGGGGGAGGACATACAAAGCAACATAGAAATCATCTTATAAATATGTTGGGGGGGGGAGTGGGAGGATTGGGTGGGGGCGGGGGGAGGATAGGAAGGGATGGGAAGGGGAAACAAAGGAGGAGGCTACAATGCTTGATAAGAAATGTACTCATTATCTTGCCCATGTAATTGTAACCCCT
>NW_012280158.1:0-1496 GCF_000151885.1 Dipodomys ordii
ATGGGATTCTTTAAATACAAGCTCATGTCATCTGCAAAGAGGGAGAGTTTTACTTCTTTTTTTTGGGGGGGGTCTGGTCGTGGGGCCTGAACTCTGGGCCTGGGAGCTGTCCCTCAGCTCCTCAGCTCAAGGCTAGCGCTCTACCAATTGAGACATAGCGCCACTTCTGGCTTTTTTCTTTTTGCTTATGTGGTGCTGTGGAATTGAACTCAGGGCCTCATTCATGCAAAGCAAGCACTCTACCACTGAGCCACCTTAGCAGCCCCTAGTTTTACTTCTTCTTTCCCTATTTGGATCCCCTTTATGTTTGCATCTTATTGCTGTAGCTAGGCATTCTAATACTACATTCACAAGCAGTGTGGAGAGTGGACATCCTTCTCTCATTCCTGAGTTTAGAGGAAATGATGTTAGTTTTTCACCATTAAGTATAATACTGGCTTTAGGTTTGTCATATACAGGCTTTATTGTATTGAGGAAGGTTCCATGGCTTCCTAATTTTTCCAGAACCTTCATCATAACATGGTGTTGAACCTAGCCTTACAGCCATCTAATCTTCAATTCGAGAGCTAAATATATAGAATGGAAGAAAGACAGCCTCTTCAGTAAATGGTGCTGGCAAAATTGATTAACTACTTGTAGAAAACTAAAGCTAGATCCTTATATATCACCCTGTACCAGAATCAACTCCGAACGGATCAAAGACCTCGGAGTCAAAGCAGACACTCTGAAAACATACAGGATGGAATAGGAGAAACCCTAGGTCTCCTTGGCACAGGCCAAAATTTTCTTAATAGAGACCCAGAAACACAACAAAGCAAAGAAAGGTTGGACAAATGGGATCGCATAAAATTGCAGAGCTTCTGCATGACAAAGGACATAGCTAGCAAGATCAATAGAAAGCCCACGGATTGGGAGAAGATCTTCACTAGTCATACAACAGACAATGGTCTCATATCTAAAATATACCTAGAACTTAAAAAATTAAATTCCCCCAAAACAAATCAAAGAAACAACTTCCCAATAAATAAGTGGGCTAAAGACTTAAAAGACAAACTTCTCTGAAGAGGAATGAAGGATGGCCAATAGACACATGAAGAAATGCTCAACCTCTCTAGCCATAAAAGAAATGCAAATCAAAACAACATTAGGATATCACCTTATTCCAGTTAGAATGGCTATAATCAAGAACGCTAATAACAACAGATGCTGGAGGGGATGCGGACAGAAGGGAACCTTACTGCATTTTTGGTGGGAGTGTAAACTTGCTCATCCACTTTGGAAAGCAGTATGGAGGTTCCTCAAAAGACTCCACATAGAGCTCCCCTATGACGCAGCAATCCTACTTTGGGGCATTTACCCAAATGATCTCAAACAAGACCACACTAAAGCTACCAGCACCACTATGTTTATTGCAGCATTATTTACCATAGCTAAGATATGGAACCAACCCAGATGCCCCTCAGCAGATGAATGGATCAAGAAAATGTGGTATATAT
>NW_012280159.1:0-956 GCF_000151885.1 Dipodomys ordii
GTTTAATCATGATTGATCAAAACACTTCCCTTTTAATCCACCAGAAAACCAGAAGTGGCGCTGTAGCTCAAGTGGTAGAGCGCTCACCTTGAGCTGAAGAGCTGAGGGACAGCGCCTAGGCCCAGAGTTCAAGCCCCACGACCGACCAAAAAAAAAAAAAATCTCTGAATAATTGGTAAGACTTGAATGTGTGAAGTGACATCAAACACTGTCATTGTTATTAAAATCACAGCTGCAAACCAGCAGAAATTTGCTGTCTGGAAGGTCTTTGTGCCCATTCTTACTGAAGATACTAGCCTTTGAGTGAGGATCAAGTTGTCTGAACACAGAAATTGACTTAGAGACTTATTTTTATAATCTATGTAGCTCTGAGATTAAGATTTTTAAGTGTCTATGATTTGTTATTCAGTAATCAACAACTAACTTCACCAGAATTTGTTCATATGATGCTCTTGATTTTAATATTATAAGCAATCATATTGCTGATATAATAGTTGATGTCACCAATTTGACACTTTTCTCAGGAGAAACACACATCTCAAAATTAAACTAAGCTCCCTGTGTTTTTCTCATTAATTAGATTAACATGAATTTTGCTACAATACAGCATATGAAAAAACTTTCAGAATCAAATGATAGCTCTTCCTTGTGGAATACAAGTGGAATAGAAAAATTCTATTTTTTTAATAAATTGCATGACAGATACTTCACACACAAAAAATATTAAGCCAGCAGGAAAAAAATCAATGGAAAAAGGATATGTCTAAATGAAAAAGACTTGATTGCAATCTTTCGTTTCCAAAATTGAAATTTATAGAATAATATGTACCAAAAATATTAAAATTTTTTCATAAAAATAATCACTTTAGGGCTGGGAAGTTGGCTCAGTGGTAGAGCGCTTGCCTTGCATGCCTGAGGCCCTGGGTTCGATTCCTCAGCACCACATAAGCAAAAAG
>NW_012280160.1:0-2004 GCF_000151885.1 Dipodomys ordii
GGGGAGGTGGGCCTGCAGCAAATCAGAGAGGGCAGGAGAGCAGGCAGGTGTCAGACCCAGTGCCAGCGGAGTATCACTGGCCGCTCCTGTGGGGGCTGCTGCCTCAGTTTCCCTGTGGGGCCAGAGCTTGTGGAGCCCTCTGGAACCCCGGCCCTGCTCCGCATCGGAATCCCACGTGGTGTGGCGAGAGGCAGAAGCACAACCAGAAATGTTCCAGCAAAAAAAAAAAGACGCGATGGTTCTTGGCCAACTTTTTTGGCTAGAACATTTCCAGCTGGGCTCCAGACACATCCGCGGTCCAACCCCACCTCGGCTGGCTCCGGCCACGCCCCTGGGTTTTTGTTCTTCATCACATGTCAGCACATCCCCCATCCCCTCCCACCTTGAAGCCGGGACTCCCCCATTCCCCCCCCCCCCCGGCTGGAGGGGGGAGGGGCTCTGACCCCCAGGTTCTCATCAACAGAGGTACTCCACGACAGAGCCATGTGTCCCAGTGGCAGCGTGGGGAGGGGATTTGGCCAGGTGGGACGTGGGCTTCCATGAAAGGAGAGTCAGAGCACAGGTGGGGGGGTGGGTATGTGTAATCCCATGAGGGTCCTGTCACCAGGAGGGTCGTCCTGTGGGGCCTGGCTCAGCCGTGTGTTCCCAGTCCCAAGTTAGACGGGGGCTCAGAGCTGCGACCCTCCCCTCGGCCTTACCCCAGCCTATGCTCAGGTAGAGCTTGAAGACACGCTGCTCGGAGAACACGGAGAAGGCCAGCAGCGTGTACAGGTACACGCCCTCCACCAGCAGCCAGTAGTAGTTGGCCGCCACGCAGTACTGCATGAGCAGGAACACCAGGCGGCAGCCCAGAGAGTCCTGGGGGCAGAGGAAGGGTCTAGTGAGGATGGCAGCCCAGCCAGCCTCTCCCTCTCACCCGGGCTGGCTGTCCAATGCAGGTCGGGAGCGCGTCATGCCAGGGCTGCTGCTCACGAACCATGTGTGTTTTACCCACCCGCCCGCAACCCTCCTCCTCTTGTGAGTGGAACGAAGTATTTTATCTCACACAAGTGACAAAGAGACGTGGACTAAAGGCTCCCAAATTATACAGCCCAGAAAATGGCGGAGCTACGATCGCAGCTCAGGTCTGTCTTCCAAGAGTGCTCCTTTATCATTATACTGCAAACTCCCTAGGGTCTAGGGTCTCCCCCCTTAGACTGGAGCTTCCCACGTGGATTGTCTCTTCCATCAGACTGTCTGCCCAAGGCAGATTGCCTTTCCCATCAAAGGAGGGGTTCCCCAGAATAGACTGCTTCTCCCATCAGAAGACGGTCTCTCCTATCAGATCGGAGGCTCTGTGAGGGCCAGCTCTGACGCTTGCCCCTGTCCTGGGCCTTCGGGGAGGGGTAGAGGCAGCCCTGCCTTCTGCCCATCCCTGCCCAGGCTCCTCGTGGCCACACTGCTCACCTGGTAGGAGAGGAGCCCGTCCCACTGGTGCTGCTGGGCGGCCGTGCTGTACATCCACTTGAGGGCGGCGTCCTTGATGAAGACGGACAGTGCCCGCAGGATGAAAGACGCGAACAGGTTCAGGTGGATGGAGTTCCGAGTGCAGTGCAGGTGTCTGAGGGAGAAAGCAGGGTCCTTCCCTGGCAAGCTGGCCAGCGGTTCTATTCCACACCCCTGGCTCCCAGGCCAACCCCCACGTAGGGCGTGTTTCCAGTTCCGATCTTGCTCTGAGAATGCTTCCTACTACATCGTTTTATGAAAACATCCTCCCAGCCAATGGCGTCCTGACTCTCCCTGAAGCGCCCAGCGAGGCTGTCAATCTTCCTCCCACCTACGTTCTTTTTTTTTGTCGGTCATGGGGCTTGAACTCTGGGCCTGGGCACTGTCCCTCAGCTCTTCAGCTCAAGGCAAGCGCTCTACCACTTGAGCTACAGCACCACTTCCGGTTTTCTGGTGGTTTATTGGAGATACGAGTCTCACGGTCTCTCCTGCCCGGGCTGGCTTTGAACCGTGATCCTC
>NW_012280161.1:0-2729 GCF_000151885.1 Dipodomys ordii
AAAAAAAAAAATAAAGAAACTTGGAGCTGGTAGTCAGGCCTGTAATTCTAGCTATTCAGGAGGCTGAGATATGAAGATCACAGTTTGAAGTTAGTCTGGGTAGACAATCGATGATTTTTTTTTTTTTTTTGCCAGTCGTGGGGCTTGAACTCAGGGCCTGGGCACTATTCTTGAGCTTCTGTTTATGTGGTACGGAGGAACTGAACACAGGGCTTCATGCATACTAAACATGTACTCTACCACTAAGCCACATTCCCAGCCCCTGTGAGACTCTTATTACCAATTAACCACTAAAAGCTGGCAGTGAGGTATGGCTCAAGTGGTAAAGCACCAGCCTTGAGCAAAAAACCCAAATGAGAGTGCAAGACTCTGAGTTTGTCCTAGTATAAGTGTCAGTGTGTGCGCACACGCACACACGCACACACACACATCTTAAAATGATAACCCTATAGAGAACAGAATAGTGGTTATTAGGTGACAAGCATAGGGGGTAGAGTTAGAACATAGGGTCAGCATGAAGTGTGTTTTTTTTTTTTGTGACATGGGACTGTATATATCTTCTTTAAAAACAAGGCCTTGCTATATTGCCAGGCTGGCCTCGGATTCAGTATGTGGTCTAGGTTGCCCGAACTCCCAATTCTCCTGCCTTAACCTCCTGAGTGCTGGGTGAACCCACTATGTTGGCTGTAATTTTATCCTGATTATGGTTATGGTTATATGAATCTACATATGGGATAAAAATGTGAAAAAACTATATACATAAACACATATAAGTAAGCAAATAAGATCTGTACTATAGCTAACACTGTCAAATGTTTCTTTTAGACTTGATTTGCATTAAAATTGTATATCACCATTAAGGGAAGATGGGTAAAATGTTCTATTTTTACAATTTCCTGTGTATCTGCAATTATTTTAAAACAAAAGATAAAAACAAAACACAAATCCAGGCTATCTGAACTGGACTGTATAGAACAACAAGCTGCCACTTTGACCTAGATAAAGTGAGGGCTCAGAAGATAAAGAAGGGTGGTTCTTTTTTTTTCTTCTTTGTCAATCCGGGGGCTTGAGCTCTCCCTGTGCTCCTTTTGCTCAAGGATAGGATTCTACCACTTAAGTCACAGTGTCACTTCTAGCTTTTTCTGTGATTAATTGGAGATAACACTCATGGTTTCTTGCCTAAGCTGGTTTTGAACTGTGAATGTCAGATCTCGGCCTCCTCAGTAGCTAGGATTACAGGCATGAGCCATCGGAGTCAGCTGAAGGGCTATTCTTATCAAGTGAATATTTGATGATGCTAAATTATTGTTAAATTTTTGGTATGTCAATGGTTTATTCAAGTAAGTGTTTTATATTTTACAGATATACATCAAAATATTTATAAAGAATGAGACTTATTATTTATAAACACCTGAGATTTACTTCAAAATAATCATGAGTATAGATGAAATCAAGATTGGCCAGACAGCTGGTTGCTGATGGCTCACACCTATAATCCTAGCTACTTAGGTGGCTAAAATCTGAGGATTACAGTTTGAGGCCAGCCCAGACAGAAAAGTCTATGAGACACTTACTTGTATTTTTTCTTTTTTTTTGTTTGATCATGGGGCCTGAACTCTGGGCCTGGGAGCTGTCTGTCAGCTCTTCAGTGTAGACTAGTGCTCTACCACTTGAGCCTCAGCCCCACTTCTGGCTTTTTCTGCTTACTTGGTGCTGAGGAATCGAACCGAGGGCCTCATGCATGCAAAAGGCAGGCACTCTACCACTTATCCACCTTCCCAACCCTGACACTTACTTCTAATTAACAAACAAAACGCCAGACATGGAGCTGTAGCTCAAGTGGTAGACCACTAGGCTTGAGCACAAAAACTCAAGAGACCATGCCCAAGCTTTGAGGTACCAGCACAAAAGAAAAAGATTGGCAATACAACGATACTGCTGAAATTTGGTGACTGGAATGTCTGCTGGAATGGAGTAAGGTGTAAAGAAATTCATTATACAATGGAGTGAAGTGTGGTGTAAGGAAATTCATTATACAATGGAATTGAGTGAGGAGTAAGGAAATTCATTATACAATCTTTTCTACTATTGTACATTTGCTGTAGTTTGAAGTCCCACAGAGATCTACATAGTAAAGCCTGTTCCTGGGGATGGCACTATTGAGAGGTAAGTGGAGCCTTTAGAGGGAGATGTCTAGTGTGAAGGAGCATGCCATCAAAGGGAGCTGAGGACCCTAGTCTTTGACTTCCTGGCCATAAGGTAAGTGGTTTTGTTTTGCCACATTATCCTGCTTATGCCATCACAAGCCTAAAGAAATGGAGCCAGCCAGGCATTGGTGGCTTATCCATCTAATCCTAGCTCCCCAGGAGGCTTAGAATTGTAGTTGAAGGCCAGCTAGGGCAAGAAAATCCTCAAGACTCTTATCTCCCTTAACCAATAAAAAGCTGGAAGTAGAACTGTGGCTCAAGTGGTAGAGCTAGCCTTGAGGGAAAATGCTAAGGGATAATGCCCAGGCCCTGAGTCCAAGTCCCAGTACTAGCACAAAAAAAAGAAACTGAAGCCGGGCGCTGGTGGCTCATGCCTGTAATCCTAGCTACTCAGGAGGCTGAGATCTGAGGATCGTGGTTCAAAGCCAGCCCGGGCAGGAAAGACCGTGAGACTCCTATCTCCAATAAACCACCAGAAAACTGGAAGTGGCGCTGTAGCTCAAGTGGTAGAGCACTCGCCTT
>NW_012280162.1:0-2018 GCF_000151885.1 Dipodomys ordii
GAGTCTCACGGTCTCTCCTGCCCGGGCTGGCTTTGAACCGCGATCCTCAGATCTCAGCCTCCTGAGTAGCTAGGATTACAGGCGTGGGCCACCAGCGCCCGGCAGTGGAGATAAGTCTTATAAACTTTCTTGCCTGAGCTGGTTTTGAACTGAGATCTTCAGAATTCATAGTAGTTAGGATTGAAAGCGTCAGCCTTGGTGCCAGCTTGTACTTTTTTTGTGTGTGCTGGTTGTGGTGCTTGAACATAGTCTTGTCCTTTTGTTTAGCTCTTTTTTGCTCAAGGATGGTGCTCTATTACTGGAGTCAAACTTCCACTTCTGGCTTTTGGTTAACTGGAGATACAGTCTAGAGGACATGGCTTTGAACCACTATCCTCAGATAGTGGCCCAAGTTATTCTGAGTAGCCAAATTCTGGTCATTCTTTTAATAAGATTTATTTATTTATGCTTTTCCAGACAGTATCTCACCACATAGTTCAGGCTAGCTACAGGCATGCAATACTGTGTCTGGTTTAGTTTTACTCTTTTGAGTAAGAATCCAAATTTGTTAAAATAGAAGCTTGAAATTCAATAGACACTATGTATCTATGGTTTATTACTAAATAAATTTGAAGATTCATAATTTGAAAATCAGAGTGAGAAAGAAAATTACACATAGCCTCCTTGTTTTTTCTTTTTTCTTTTTTGGTTGGTTGTGGGACCTGAACTCTGGTCATGGGTGCTGTCCCTCAGCTCTTCAGCTCAAGGCTAGCACTCTATCACTTGAGCCACATCACCACTTCTAGCTTTTTCTGCTTATGTGGTGCTGAGGAATTGAACCCTGGGCTTCATGCATGCAAGGCAAGCAGTCTACTACTGAGCCACCTTCCCAGCCCATAGCCTCCTTGTTATACTCTAACTTTTTTTTTGGTTGGTTGTGGGGCTTGAACTCTGGGCCTGGGTGCTGTCCCTGAGCTCTTCAGCTCAAGGATAGTGCTCTAACACTTTAAGCCACAGAGCTACTTCCGGTTTTCTGATCATTAATTGGAGATAAGAATCTCACAGCCTTTTCTGCCCAGGCTGGTTTTGAACTATGATCCTCAGCTCTCAGCCTCCTGAGTAGTTAGGATTACAGGCAATAGCCACTGGTGTCTGGCTATCCCCTACCTTACAACTCACTGTACTTTATGCATTTGGATGCATTATTTTTGTAATTATTTAGTTAATAGCTATTCTCTCACTATAAGGGTACTATATAATAACCTAGGCAAAGAAAGGAAATAATTGCATTACTCCTATTATATTCCTAGTGACAATACAATAAGTATTTAATAAATGCCTTTATTCTTTCTGGTAGTGCTAAGAATTGGACCCAGGGCTTTGTGCACCCTAGACAAGTACTCCACCACTGAGCTATATACCCTCAGTCCAGCAAATACTTTTTAGTGTGTGTGCTAGTCTTGAGGATTCAACTCAGGTCCTGAGTGCTTTTTGTTGTTGCTGGTTGTGGTGCTTGAACTCTGGGCCTGGGGCACTGTTCCTTCAGCTCAAAGCTAGTACTCTACCTCTTGAACCACAGTGCCACTTCTGGTTTATTGGAGGTAAGAGTTTCACAGTGTTTCCTGCCTGGGCTGGCTTTGAACTGTGATCCTCAGATCTCAGCCTCCTGAGTAGCTAGGATTACAGGCACGAGCCATCAGCACTGGGCTAAAATTATTAGAAAAAACATTTTTGGAGTCGGTCGTGGGGCTTGAACTCTGGGCCTGGGCACTGCCCCTCAGCTCTGAAAAGGATAGCCCTCTACCACTTGAGCCACAGTGCCACTTCCCTAAATGTTCTTTTAAAAGTGAATATACAGGGACTGGGAAGGTGGCTCAGTGGTAGAGTTCTTGCCTTGCATGCATGGGCCCTGGGTTCAATTCCTCAGCACCGCAGAAAAAGCCGGAAGTGGCACTGTGGCTCAAGTGGTAGAGCTCTAGCCTTGAGTTGAAGAGCTGAGGTACAGTGCCCAGGCCCCAGAGTTCAGGCCCCACGACCGC
>NW_012280163.1:0-2005 GCF_000151885.1 Dipodomys ordii
TCAGCTCAAGGCTAGCGCTCTACCACTTGAGCCACAGTGCCACTTCCGGCTTTTTTCTTTTTGCTTATGTGGTGCTGAGGAATTGAACCCAGAGCCTCGAGCATGCAAGGCAAGCGCTCTACCACTGAGCCACCTTCCCAGCCCTCAAAATTACTATTCTAGGTAGAAGAATCAGACACAGAAGTGAGTATTTGAGTTTGTATCTGTACATTGAAAACCAGTCCATACAATGGCTATCTTGGGGCAGAGTTTTACAAGCAAAAGAGTGCTGAACATGGAGGAGAGAAGATATTCTTTCTCTCCTTGTGCATTGCATGAAATGGTTTCATGTGTTAACTCTTAAAAGAGATAAATAACTCTTAGATAGGGCTAAACAGCCCGGCAACGGTGGCTCATGCCTGTAATCCTAGCTATTCAGGAGGCTGAGATCTGAGGATAGTGGTTAATTTCCAATTAGCCACCAGAAAATCAGAAGTGGCACTGTGGCTCAAAGTGGTAGAGTGCTAGCATTGAGCGACAGTGCAAGGACCTAAGTGCAAGCCCCATGACTGACAAAAAAAAAGAAGTTAACTAGCCCTTAAAATGTACCCTTTAAATGGGTGATATTAAATAAATACATGAGGATGTAGTCACCTTCATTAGTGATCAGGAAAATGATATTATTTCCCTCCAACCAGAGTGACAAAATTATAGCTCAACAATGAATGTCCTGGGGAAAAGCCTGGGTCTCAGGTGCAGTTCATTCACTGGTCTATAGCTGCTGCATTGCTCCGTTTTAGAAAGAAATTTGAACCAAGTAGACATAAATCCCCTTGCAGGCCATCAGTACTCTGCAGCTTTAGTTAACTGTTTAATATACACAGAAATAAAATTGATGGGATGCCCATGTTTGCATCAGTGCAGATGAATCTGAAAAGCACACTATTAAGTAAATAAAAGCAAGTTGCATAGCCTAGAATTTTATTTTATTTTTTTAATGAGTTTCAGTAATTCCTAAATGAAATAACATTGTTTAGGGATATATACTATGTTTAGTAAAATTTGATCAGAAGAAGGACTAGAATGACAAAGACAAATACTAAGGTGGTGTTTACTCGTGGGAGGGAGGCAGACATGACAGAATGAGTTTGGGTGAGTCAAAAATGTGTGGCACTGATTTTTTTCGTGTTGATGGTAGATGGTGCATGTCTGATATCTCTTAATTGTCAGTATTTAAACCACTCATGTTTTCCTATTTGAATTTTATCACATAAGATATTTTCCCTTCTAGCTTAGAGGAAACATGTTTAGGAGATATTGTTAACAGAATAGGTAAAGTACAGTCTATCCATCTCAAAACAGCATATGAAAATTTACTATACTCAATATAAAGAGTGAAATGATAAGAATGATAGAAACAAATAGAGTGATGAACACTCTTTTTACCGCCCCCCCATCAGAGTTTGAATTCAGGGCTTCGCACTTTATTAGCTGGCACTTTACCATTTGAGCCATGCCTCCAGTCTTGCTTTGTTTACTGTGTATTTTAGAGATGAAATCTCAAGGTATATATATTTTTTATTTATTTTTATTGTGAACATACTGTACAGAGGGGTTACAATTACATGGGCAAGAAAATGAGTACATTTCTTATCAAGCATTGTAGCCTCCTCCTTTGTTTCCCCTTCCCATCCCTTCCCAACCTCCCCCCCCCCCGCTTCCCCCACCAAAGTTGTCAAGTTCATTTCGACATGACAACTTGTACTTCTCATTGTTGCAATGGGTCCACCTGTATCCTTATTTAAATGACTTGTTTTTCCCTTCCCCTCCACAAATTATATTGACATCAAATACAGTGAAAGCAGGGGTTATACTGTGGGGGAGGCACATACAAAGCAACAAAGAAATAATCTTATAAATGTGATAGAAACAAATGTATGAAAGAAAAAAAACATTGAAATACATATCTTAGGGTTCATTTTCCTAACATGACCTTATCTGACCTTTTCTGCTTGACTCATACATA
>NW_012280164.1:0-1022 GCF_000151885.1 Dipodomys ordii
AGTGCCACTTCCAGTTTTTTCTGCTTATGTGGTGCTGAGGAATTGAACCCAGGGCCTCATGCATGCAAGGCAAGCACTCTACCATTGAGCTACCTTCCCAGCCCCAACTCTATGTTCTTGACCCCTATATGGTATATACACTTGCACATTTGAGGGAAGCTAGGAGGAGGGCACAGAATCAGAGGAAAATGGGAGTCCATCAGCTGCACTGCAACTAAGCAACTTAAGGATGGAGATGCAGGGGAGGGAATGAGAGAGAAAGAGAGAACAGCTGACACTAAGCAAAAGAAAAGAAATGTACAAATCACCTTATTGTTTCGTTGTTAAAGTCTGAAGAGTTCATAAACTTTGTAGATCAAGATAATGACAATTTGCATTGTGAAGGTTAAAAGTGTGTGTGACTTTAGCTAAGTATTACTGTGCCACAATAATGTGAAATTTATGTAAACACTTAATCTTAATAAAGACATATTAAAATTATTGAAAACAAACCCCTAAAGCAAAAAAAAAAGCCCAACAAATATACAAAAATGAATACTGTTTTTTGAGGAGATTCACAGCAAAATCTAGTCTTGTCCACTAGGCTGTTTCAGGACAAGCCCATTCCCACCAATGATGGGAGTCTTAGCCAAGAAGGATGTATCCCCCTATGCAGGTCAAAATGAGATGACGGCAGTGGTGAAAGTGCAATAAACACATAAATACAAGCTGTCTTTCAATAACATTTAATAATTGATTTTGTTATTTATTTATTTATTTTGTTGGTTGCGGGGCTGAACTCTGGGCTTGGGTGATGTTCCTCAGCTCTTCAGCTCAAGACTAGTGCTCAACCAGTGGAGTCACAGTGCCACTTCTGTCTTTTTCTGCATATGAGGTGCTGAGGAATAGAACTCAGGGCCTCTAAACTAGTCCAACCACTTTGGAAAGCAGTATGGAGGTTCTTCAAAAGACTTCACATAGAACTCCCCTACGACCCAGCAATCCCACTTTTGGGCATTTACCCAAATGCTTACAAACAAGAC
>NW_012280165.1:0-3223 GCF_000151885.1 Dipodomys ordii
CCCTTCTTCTCCTTCCTCCTCCTCCCCCTCCTCCTCTTCTTCTTCTTCCTTCTTCCTTCTTTCTTGTTCTGATCCTGGGCTTGAACTCAGGGCCTGGGCACTGTCCCTGAGCTCAAGGCTAGCGCTCTACCACTAGAGGTATAGCTCTTCTATGCCAGCCATACCACTGCCTCTCTTGTCCTGTCCTTCTGTAAGTAGCTCACAGGTGATGTGTGTGTTTTAGGTCCTAACTCAAAGACCCATTTTCCATTGCACAGCAAGTCAACAAACCCTATGACTTCCCTGGAGAAATGAACACTTACTGCATTTGCTTTTCAATGTTAATATTCTGAATTAACATTCTGGATTTTGTTCATTATAAATTAGGACTCCCTCTAGAGGGGGTTTTATACTCTGGCGCAGTACGTCTTAATATTTCAAACTGTATTTTCTACATTCGGCATTACCCTTAGCCAGCAAAGTTGTTAATCTAAAACATGGTTTTTGAAAAAAAGAGTCTTAAGTTATGGAATTGCCATTGGGCTGAAACGGTTTTTATTCCGATAAGTATGTACAACTTCTTTTTGATGTAGTAAGTGCTTTCATTTATCCTTTTGATTAAATAAATTAACTTGCAGTCAGTCATTGGACATTTTCAGGCCAAATAATTTTGTAAGAATTGAGACATAGTATATATATATATATATATATATATATATATATTAATACCAGTCCTGGGGCTTGAAATCAGGGCCTGAGCACTGTCCCTGAGCTTCTTTGTGCTCAAGGCTGGGGCTCTACCACTTGAATCACAGCACCACTTTCAACTTTTCCTGAGTAGTTAATTAGAGATAAGACTCTCATGGACTAGGCTGGCTTTGAACTTCAGTCTTCATATCTCAGCCTCCTGAGATTACAGGCATGAACCACTAGTGCCTGGCTTACTTTCATCTTAAGGCTTAACTTTTTTTTAAAAATTTCTGTGTAGAATGAAGAATTTTCTCTCTGCATAGGTGGCCTGGCTGGGATTTTGAGTTGTCATGTAATCCAAGTAATCCAAATATAGTTCTTAAGCCTTCAGCTACAGGAAATATCTTTTTTTTTTTTTTTTTAAAGATTTTCATCAAGGAAATTCCACATTGTCCTGGGAGAATTGCTTTTTTCTTGTGATTCTTTCAGGAAATTCATCTTCATATGTGAAGTAAGTTTCTTTGGTTTGAGGCTATTTCTCCCAGCCTGGCCTCACAGTGAGAGATAAATTAAGATTAAACTGTTGCCATTTTTATGTCCTATAATTAAAACATTCCTCTGGTCATATTAACTACATAATCCAATTTGTATTAAAAAAAGATACAAAGTAATTTTTACCAAAGAGAGAAGTTTCCAGGGATCAATAACAGCTCATCCTTACAAAGCACTAGTTTGCCAACTAAGGAAATATTCCCTTCCAGTTTTACAGATTGGTTTTTTTTTTTCCTCTCAAATTGATTGTCAGAGTGCTACAGGCAGAGTTCTAGCTGTCTATTTAGAATCTAGATGGTGCATCATTTTCACATTTTGACTACAGGTGATAAGTGCAAGCAGATTCAAGAACACTAAAGTAGCTGGGCACTGGTGGCTCATGCTTATAATACCAGCTACTCAGGAGGCTGAGATCTGAGGATCATGGTTTAAAGTAAGCCTGGGCAAAAAAGTCCCTGTGAGACTTTTACTGTTTTTTTTTTTTTGCCAGTCATGGGGCCTGAGCTCTAGGCCTGGGCGCTGTCCCTCAGCTCTTCAGCTCAAGGCTAGCACTCTACCACTTGAGCCACAGCGCCACTTCTGGCCTTTTCTGCTTATGTGGTGCTGAAGAATCGAACCTAGGGCCTCATGCATGCACGGCAAGCACTCTACCACTGAGCCACCTTCCCAGCCCACTTTTACTGTTTTTGTTTGTCTGTCGTTGAGCCCAAACTCTGGGCCAGGGCACTGTCGCTCAGCTCTTCAGCTCAAGACCAGCACTCTACCACTTGAGTTAAAGCCACTTCTGGCTTTTTCTGCTTATGTGGTGCTGAAGAATCGAACCCAGGTCCTCCTGCATGCAAGGCAAGCACTCTACCACCGAGCCACCTTCCCAGCCCCCCTGTGAGACTCGTATTTCCAATTAACCACTCAGAAGTCAGAAGTGGTGCTGTGGCATAAGTAGTAGAATGTTAGCCTTGAGAACAGAGATGCTCAGAGACAGTGCCGAGGCCCTGAGTTCAAGCCCCACAACCGACTAAAAAACCAAAAAACCCACAAAAGTTAAGTAAGAATGCACAAGTAGGTTTTGATTTAGCAGCTTGGTGTCTTGAGATGTCTAGGTCAATATCTTAGAAATTCCTTCATAAATGCAAAGGTGATGCTTAGAGCTGCTGTGGCTACCTTTGTCCTGTGGTCTTTGTGCAACTACTTCCAGGGATGTGAAAAAGCAACACTCTGCCCTGCCGCCTTCTTTCAGCTGGAGGAAGACCATCCTCAAAGCTTGCAGGCCACAGTTATGGCCCACATCCATGCTTAAACCAATAATGTGGCTTCAAATATGACCACTGTGATTAACTCTGATGTATCCTAATTCACTTTGGGTAGGAGCCCAGCAGTTCTGAAAGGCACAACCTAGAAATGTGAACAAGACTAAAATTGTATCTGCTGAGTGGGACACACAGTTGAGACGGGTTTGGAGAAGGTGGCCTGGAATATTCCTTGTTCTAGACATTAGCCACCTTATTGGATAACAGTACTATAACATATGTGTGTTATATATTGACGTGAAGGAGCTTCAACTTAGCATCTTACTTTCAGATGGGTTGCAAATAGACTTGCCTAGGTACTGAGATATGAATTTCATATTTTATGGTCTTCATATTTTATGGTCTTCCCTCCCTCCCTCCCTCCCTCCCTCCTTCCTTCCTTCCATCCTTGATAATCATTTTATTGTCCATGCTGGCTCAAACTCACAATCTTTCTGCTCCAGCCTTGTGAATGCTGGATTACACATATGTGCTACCATGCCCACACATGAAAGTTAACTTTCAGGGCTGGTAAGGTGGCTCAGTGGTAGAGCGCTTGCCTTGCATACCTGAGGCCCTGGGTTCAATTCCTCAGCACCACATAAGCAAAAAGAAAGAAGCCGGAAGTGGTGCTGTGTCTCAAGTGGTAGAGCACTAGCCTTGAGCTGAAGATCTGAGGAACAGTGCCCAGGCCCAGAGTTCAGGCCCCATGACCC
>NW_012280166.1:0-1204 GCF_000151885.1 Dipodomys ordii
AAAAGCCAGAAGTGGCACTGTGGCTCAAGTGGTAGAGCACTAGCCTTGAGCTGAAGAGCTGAGGGACAGCGCCCAGGCCCAGAGTTCAAGCCCCACGTCTGGACCCCCCCCCAAAAAGAAATATAATACATATTAAGAGAAATAACAACTTTTGATTTAAGGATGAATAATAACCTGGTTCATTTGTATCACAATAAGCACTTTAGAATCTCAGAGAGAAAAATGTCTGGTACCAAAAATAGTTATCAGTGGGCTGAGTACCATTAGTTCAATGCCTATGATCCTAGCTAATCAGGAGGCTGAGATCTTGTGGGACACTTTTTTTGTTGTTGTTGGTCACGGGGCTTGAGCTTGGGCCTGGACGCTGTCCCTCAGCTCTTCAGCTCAAGGTTGAACACTCTACCACTTGAGCCACAGTGCCCCTAGGAGGCTGAGATCTGAGGATCATGGTTCAAAGCCAATCTAAGCAGGAAAGTCTGTGAGACTCTTATCCTTGATTCATCACCAAAAAACAGGAAGTTGTGGCACCAGCCTTGAGGAAAAAGCTTAGGGACGGTACCCAGGCCCTGAATTCAAGCCCCAGTACCAGTAACACCCCCTCCCCCTGACCCCATACACACACACAAAAAAAAAAAAAAGAAAAAGAATATTTACAAAAATTCTACTAGGTGCCAGTGGTTCATGCCTGGTAAGCCTGGTTAATCAGGAGGCTGAGAGGAAAGTCCATGAGACTTTTTTTTTTTCCTGGTCCTGGGCTTGAACACTCTCCCTGGGCTCCTTTTGTTCAAGGTTACATTCTACCACTTGAGCCACAGTGCCACTTCAGGCTTTTTCTGTGATTAACTACAGATAAGTCTCACAGATACTTCTGCCTGGTCTGGCTTCAAACCAGGATTCTCACATCTCAGCCTTCTGAGTAGGTAGGATTATAGGTGGCATCTGGCTAGACTTTTTTTCCGTGTTGGACTTGAGGCTTAAACTCAGGGCCGACTGCTGTCTCTGATATATTTTTTCTCAAGGCTAGTGCTCTACCACTTGAGCTACAGCTCTACTTCCAGATTTTATTGGAGGTTGGGGCTAATGAGAGATAAGAGTCTGAAAGACCTTTCTGCCCAGTTTGGCTTTGAACCATATCTTCAGATCTCAGCCTTCTAGTGGCTAGGATTATAGGTGCCCAGCCTTTTTTTTTTTTTTTTTTTTTTTT
>NW_012280167.1:0-3346 GCF_000151885.1 Dipodomys ordii
CTTGCATGCCTGAGGCCCTGGGTTCGATTCCTCAGCACCACATAAACAAAAAGAAAAAAGCCGGAAGTGGCGCTGTGGCTCGAGTGGTAGAGCGTTAGCCTTGAGCTGAAGAGCTGAGGGACAGTGCCCAGGCCCAGAGTTCAAGGTCCCACGACCAGACCAAAAAAAAAAAATACACACAGTACAGCAGAATGGAAATATAGGGCATGCAAACCAGAGTGAAGAGTCAGATTACAACAGTCAGATCATTTCAGTACCCTCAATGAGTATGGGAAAATCCTGGTTGTATTAATATCACCACACATGCCTAATAAATTATACTTGAAGATAAAAGGGATTAGAATGTATCTTCTTTCTCCCTTTCTCTTTCTTTCTTTCTCCTTTTCTTTTTCCCTTTCTTTCTTTCTTTCCCAGTCCTGGGGCTTGAACTCAGGGTCTGGACACTGTCTCTGAGCTTCCTTTGCTCAAGGCTAGCACTCTACCCCTTGAGCCACAGTATCACTTCTGGCTTTTTCTGTTGATGTGGTACTGAGGAATAGACCCCAGGATTTCATTCGTACTAGGCAAGCACTCTACCACTAAGCCACATTCCTAGCCTAGAATGTATCTTGAACAGAACAAAAGGTAGCATTTCTATTTACTAATGCAAAAGGTTGACTATTATCCTGGTTTTTTGAAAGGCGCGCACACACACACACACACACACGTTGTGAGTTAACTAAAGTACAAAGTTTGGGACCCACGCTTATGCTTGGCAAGAGACCACAGGCAGCTAGTTATTCTTTGCTTTTTCTGCTTTCCAAGGTACTATAAAACATGCCTATGGGCTGGGAAGGTGGCTCAGTGGTAGAGGACGTGCTTTGCATGCATGAGGCCCTGGGTTCGATTCTTCAGCACCACATAAGCAAAAAGAAAAAAGGTGAAGTGGTGCTGTGGCTCAAGTGGTAGATTGCTACCCTTGAGCTGAAGAGCTGAGGGACAGCGCCCAGGCCCAGAGTTCAGGCCCCATGATCGGACCCCCCCAAAAAACAAAAACAAAACAAAACAACAACAACAACAAAAACATGCCCAGGTGTACTAATCCCAGCATTCAAGGAAGTTGAAGGAGGATTTTGTATTGAATAGCTTGAGCTATAAAGGAGACCTTGTCTCAAAAGCAAGACAATTGAACAAAAAAACAAGACAGAGGAAAGCCATGACACTTGAGTGAAAGGAACATCCTGGAAAGGAGAGACCAAGGAAAATAAACGCAAATTAGAATTTTAATAAGTTCTCCCTATTTCTTTGTTGCTTTGTATGTCCCTCCCCCACAGTATAACCCCTGCTTTCACAGTATTTGATGTCGGTATAACTTGTGGAGGGGAAGGGGAAAAACAAATCGTTTAAATAGGGATACAGGTGGACCCATTGCAACAATGAGATGTACAAGTCGAAAACGAACTTTACAACTTTGGTGGGGGGGGGATGATTGGTTGGGTGGGGGGGAGGATGGGAAGGGATGGGAAGGGGAAACAAAGGGAATACAATGCTTGATAAGAAATGTACTCATTATCTTGCCCATGTAATTGTAACCCCTCCGTACAGTACAGTATTTTCACAATAAAAAAAAGGAAAAAAAAAAGTTCTCCGTAGCATAGGCTACACTACAAACTTGGACTCCAACAGGCCAGATAGAAAGAGGAGTCCCGTCTCCCCAGAAGCATATCTATGGTTGTTATCCGTTTGCCTTCAGATTCCCACTGCTTCTTGAGTTATTAGAAGTCAGTGATTATTATCAATCAGGCACTATTGAATATATTGTTACACAACGGTCGTTATTGAAACAGTAAGCTGAAGTATGTTAAGCGCTTTGTCCGTTGTGGGCACACAGTAAACAACATGAAATAGCAAAAGTCTGTAAACCTGGCGTTCAAGCGCCGATCCCCGGCTCCAGCCGGGTGGGGCGACCCCGCGTGTAGTGAGGGCGGCAGCCGCAGCTCCCGGGCCTCGCCCCGCCTAGGTGCAGCTCCGCCCAACCCCGGCGCTGCGGAGCTTGGGGACCGCGTGGGGCAGGGTTGCGGGGGGGCGGGAGGAGGCGGCGCGCCGCCTAATACAGCGGTCGGTTAATTAGGGGAGAAGGTTAGGTCATTAACGGCGGGATCGATGCAAAGGGAATTAAGAGGATCTGGCAGCGTCACCGCCGCGCACTTTGCGCGGGCCGCGAGCCGAATTCAACAAAAATTCGATACGCATTAGCGGATAATCAGCGGCGGCGCGGGGCTCGCTCGACGCGCCGCGTGCGGAGGGGCGGGTCCGGGAGGGAGCGCTCGCCTCCGGTTCGCTCGGAGCGCCTGCGAGGCGGGATCCTGGCCCGGGGTGCCCTTGGAGGCCCTGGGCGATCGGGTGCGGTTCCTCAGCTCACTATCACCCAGCACCTCTCCAGCTCCCTCCCACCTTCCCGGGGCTTCATTCAGTCCAGCTGTGGGCAGCGGGAAGTAGCCTTGCCCTTCCTTAGGTTAGGTCAGGCCCCGGGTCCGTTCCCACTCCCTACAATGATTTCCTCAAAGCAGTGATCTCAGTTATCACTGTAATCTGTACAATCTCAGACTTCCTCACGATCCGAGGGTAAACCGAGGAAGGCCAGGGCTGTGCAAGTCTGACTTGTTTATCTGTACTCGTGGTTTTTGCGTGGATAGGGGGTGCTTGGTAACTATCTGCAGAAAGAACTCCCTTGGTAATCTACAGTTAAGGGACTGGGGAAATGAAGGCTCAAAGAAACTAAATGACCAGCCCAACGCCACTCTGATCTTCCAGCCTCTTAACCCCCTTCCTCCAGCAAATCAGTTAATCTGTCAGAATCTTGGTGTTCCTGCCTAGGGGAAAATTAGCTGTAGCTGCTTTCATTCTAGGTGTTAGCCAATGTGCCGACGTGTTATGTACAGTTGCTCTTTTAATTCTTACAGTAATCCTTTGGGTTAGAAATTATTTTATAAAAGGAGGAACTACCCCATCCTCTGCATTTCCTTGGTTCCTTTGTCAATTGGCTTCTGGCTGGGTTGGGCCAATAGGGACCACTGGCAGGAGGGTAGGAGAAAGTAGGGAACCTGGCTCCCCTACCTTCCCCATCTTCCCCCCAACCTTTGCGGCTCTGGTTCCATCTCCTTCCTTCATTTAACTTCCAGATTAGGATGGTGGACGTTTCCTGCTCTTGCTATTATCTGGTTTGCCCGTTGCAGATGCGATTTCCATCACCTAAATAGTGACAGTGTTAACTTTTTTTGTTGTTGTTGTTTTGGGGTCCGGTCGTGGGCCTGAACTCTGGGCCTGGGCGCTGTCCCTCAGCTCTTCAGCTCAAGGCTAGTGCTCT
>NW_012280168.1:0-1775 GCF_000151885.1 Dipodomys ordii
CTGTGGCTCAAGTGGTAGAGCACTAGTCTTGAGCTGAAGAGCTGAGGGACAGCACCCAGGCCCAGAGTTCAGGCCCCATGACCGGACCCCCCCCCCAAAAAAAAAAAACAAGGATGCTGGAGTGGACAAGGAGAGGAAGCAAAGCTGCAGGGTAATGATGTGAGGTTGTAATCAGGTTGGGGGACAGTGAGAGGTCAGAGAGGCCTGTGTCACAGATAATGTGGCTCTGTGTCCTGATGAGTCTTATAAAAGAGGAGAAGCTTTCAGACATGTGATCTTCAAAATTTGTGTTGTGAACTCCTGTAGGAAAACTGCAAAGCTGTGTATTGCTAACAATTTTTATTTGAGATCTAAAATTTATGCCTAAAGAATGCAATTTCCTGTTTATTACATATACTGACAGTTTCAAAAAGACCTGTGAAATACTTCTTCAAGTATTTCCAATGGCTCTGTCTTACAATTTGATATATAGTCATCTTTTTAAAAATTTCAAGAACAAGCTCTTCTTGAAATATTGACATTTTAAATGAGATTTTGAGATAATTTTCTAATCCACTGGAATCTGTATTCCATGTGGCTTGATAGATACCATCAGCCTTTTTAGAAATAGAAAAAAGCCTCTTAAATTTCATATCATTCTTTCTTCAGCTGGGATATTTATACTACTCTCTTACCCTTATCCTTTCTGTAAGTTTCTATGTAAACTTTTTCTTATGCCAAGTTCTCTGTAACAACAACAACAAAAAGCATAAAAGTTCAAAGTCATGTGGCTCAAGGTGTTAGAACATGTCTTCTGGATTAATTCATTACAGTAATTATTGGTATACATTTGGTCAAAACTACATAAATATGTGTTTGATGACTGGCTATTAAACCCAGCTTTTACTAGAAGATGGTCCTATAGTAAGACTTTTTCTTTAAAAAAATAATTGTTTATTGTTGATTACTTATTCCTAGAATCAATATGATTTAGTTTCAATATTCTCCTTTCTGTTTTAATAGAAGTGAATGCTGAGAAATTGTTCCTATTTAATCAATGGGATTGTTTATTGTCAAAATATCATTTAGTTCATTGAATTCCTTTTTAGTTGTAAAGTGAAAAGAATCTTGATTTTTTTTCTAAATTTTTTTTTGAAATGGCCACTAGAAGATAATTTTTTTTTTGGTGGGGGGGTCCGGTTGTGGGGCCTGAACTCTGGGCCTGCACACTGTCCTTCAGCTCTTCAGCTCAAGGCTAACACTCTGCCACTTGAGCCACTTGAGCACCACTTCCAGCTTTTTTCTTTTTGCTTATGTGGTTCTGAGGAATCGAACCCAGGGCCTCATGCATGCAAGGCAAGCACTCTACTGCTGAGCCACCTTCCCAGCCCCTAGAAGATAATTTATATCTTTTAAAACTTTGTTAACAGCAATGAACCAATGCTATTTGATTTGTGAAAATATTGGCAACAAATGATTAGAGTTAGTCACTTTCTCAACAATAATATCAATATTTTAAATCATGGCTGAGAGGCCAGAGGGCTTCACCTGGTTTTTCTTTTTCTTTATCTTGTTTTTTGTTGTTTTTGCTCATTTTTTTTTTCAGTCAGTTCAGGGGCTAGAACTTGGCCTGGGCACTGTCCTTGAGCTCTTTTGCTCAAGGCTAGCACTCTACCACTTTGAGCCCTAGCTCCACTTCTTGTTTTTGAGTGGTTAATTGAAGATAAAAGTTTCACAGGGGCCGGGCGCTGGTGGCTCATGCCTGTAATCCTAGCTACTCAGGAGGCTGAGATCTG
>NW_012280169.1:0-3756 GCF_000151885.1 Dipodomys ordii
TTCTTGATCCTCAAAAGACTCCACATAGAGCTCCCCTATGACACAGCAATCCCACTTCTGTGCATTTACCCCAATGATCACAAACAAGACCACACTACAGCTACCAGCACAACTATGCTCATTGCAGCATTATTTACCATAGCTAAGATACAGAGCCAACCTAGATGCCCCTCAGTAGATGAAAGCCTATGTTTCTTCATTTTGTTTTTGATTGGTCATGGGGCCTGAACTCTGGGCCTAGGCGCTGTCCCTTAGCTCTTCAGCGTAAGGCTAGCACTCTACCACTTGAGTCACAGTGTCACTTCTGGCTTTTTCTGCTTATGTGGTGCGGAGGAATGGAACCCAGGGTTTCATGCATGCAAGGCAAGCGCTCTACCACTGAGCCACCTTCCCAGCCCCGAACGAACTTCTTTAGAAGTTCAACTGAGACCCTGAGATGGGGAAAATGGATGAAGAGAACAGAAGTTAAAGCAAGTCCTTTCGGAGCATTCTAGTCTAGATATATGAAAAAGAGTCAAGAAGTCTAGATCTAATGAGGGCAGTCAAGAGAAATCTTGCTAGTGCATAATCCAGACTAACAGAATCAGAGAAATAATCAGGAATAATCCATAATCAGAACTACAGTGCTACTGATCCCAGATTCTATTATTTGCAGTTTGCTACTGGTTAAACGCTCCCAGTGTACATAACAAGCTTCATTTTGTAGTGAAATGCTTCTCAACTGTGAGATTTTTGACAGATGAATTGCGGGTTATACAATGAACCTCTCTGGAAGTACAGCTGGCATACTAAAGTTATAGCAAACACTTCATAGCTCTTATTTACCTCAGATCTTTTATGTTTGTGTTAATTTCTCGATCTGATTTTGTAATAAATGTGGCCACCAAATCATCAAGTATATCTAGGTTCAGAACAACATAGCATTGCATGTTCTACACATACTAGCACATTTTATGCATGCGCAGTTTACATATTGTTCCTTGTACCTTTAATATAAGATGCATTCAGAGTGGTTCACAAGTGACAGCTGGTTACTCATGGAGGGATGGATGAATTGAGGAATCGCAATCTCCAGATTAAAAATGTTGTTTTCTCCTATAAGATAATTCTGTAATTCCAAATAAGTTTCTAAAAATTGTATTTAAAACAACTGAACATTGATGTTTGGAAATGTAACTTTTTAAAAGTCAACATAACCAGGTACTGCGGTTCAAAGCCAGCCAGGGCAGGAAAGTTCGTGAGACTCTTATCTCCAATTAACCACCAGAAAACCAGATGGGGTGCTGTGGCTCAAGTGGCAGAGTACTCACCTTGAGGACAGCGCCCAGGCCCAGAGTTCAAGACCCACAACCGTGGGTAAAATCAGTGGTAATATTTAAAAAGTGAACTCATTAATCATACTATATACAATGCAAGCATAAAATCTGATATATGTGCTCCTATACGATATGATTCATGTGATAATTTAGCTCTTCCTTATACTGAGGATATCATTGCCAGACTGGGAGTTAATAAAGAAAGATTTTCTATGGTGACATTCGTATGTAAACAAACTTTAACCATATGGTGCATATACGTGTTTGTTTATACATGTGTATGGATACACATACATGCAACTTTTACAAAAGCCAAATATGTGTTATTGAAAACAACATACATGATAGAAAATTCTATTGCCACTTGGATGCAGCCCAACACAATAAGCATACGTGTGCGTGCGTGCTTGTGTGTGCGTGTGTGTGTGTGTGTGTGTGTATGCTGGTCTGGTGCCATGGCTTCAGTTCAGGACTTCCTGTTTTCTTTAGGCTGGCTTGTTCATGGCTCAGGTACTTCCACGTAAGCTATGCCGCCAGCTTTGATTTTTCCTAGTTATTTTGAAAATAGAGTCTCACAGACATTTCTTCCCAGGCTGGCTTTGAACCACAATCTTCTGGATCTCAGACTCATGAGTAGTTAATATTACAATTTCGAGCCACCAACAGGCAAAAGAAAATATATCTTTATCTTCCAAGAACTTCTACATTCAAAATAAAAACATTCAATTCCATATATCTGAATTTACAATAATCAATTGCTTCTGGATAATTATTTCACCAGACTCAGAATTTTGGAATTACATGGGAAAAGCCCATTTGAATAAGAAAAAAAACTTTGTTGCTTTGAAACAATCCAATTCAGTAATTTGATTTTTTTCCTTCACATTTCTATCAGTGGAAATTGTAAAGGAACATATTGATATTGCTTCTTAATTGTCAAATGTTTTTTCAAATGTATAAATCATATTTCATAGAGAATACTTAAATTAACAATTGTTCTCAAGCACTTGGCAATTATATTTCATTGATATGCTAATTAAAACGTAATTAGATGCCTTTAAAGTCACTAAGTACCAAGTTATTATAGAATCATAAGCCCTTTTAACCAACTGTTGGATGGTTCTGTTAAGCTGGATTGTTATTGCAGAGGACTAAATATAGTATAAACAAATTTCTTTCAGAACATTAACATAATGGAGACTACTTTTATCATTTAGAAGTCATTAGTGTGAGTTTGTGAAATTCATACGTGTTTTCTAATGCTATTCAATTACTTGGATTGCCATGGAATTCCAGCTGGCACGATGTGCTAGTATATTAGATAGAACAGAAAATTGAACTTAGGGTTTAAAAGTTCCATCTATAAATACAGTAATTATTGGTTTTATAGTCTCCAGAACAACTTTCCTGGATTTTTATTAGTGTTTCAATCTGTTGATTGGCAAAGAACACCGACTGAATTGTCAGAGATTGTAGAGCAAAATAATAGCATAATTGAATTATATATTTACTATGTGCTATGTGTTCTATAGAGATTTTCTCTGTCTCTGTCTCTGTCTCTGACTCTGTATCTATCTCTCTTTCTCATGGGTTTTACAGTGTTGTCCAGATAACCCTGGATGATTCAAATCATCCCTGATAGCTGAGATTATCGATATACTTAAACCAGCCCCCATGATTACCACATTTAATTCTAAGTTTCCCTCTATTTGTTGAGTTCTTTGATATCCCTATTAGCATTTATCCCAGTAACTATTTTTTAGACCTTTCTTTTTTTCTTTTTAATAAGTTTTTTATTGTGAAAATACCATACAAAGGGATTACAGTTACATAAGCAAGGTAGTGAGTACATTTCCTATCAAGCATTGTTGCCTCCTTTGTTTTTCCCCTACCATCCCTTCCCTCCACCTTCACAACTATACGTCCCCCCACATTTAAACATTTTGCTTTTCCCTTCCCCTCCTCTAATTATACTGCCTAATTACCCCTGTGAAAACAGGGGTTATACCGTGGGTGAGGAACATACAAAGCAACAAAAAATATCACATGTTACCTTATAAATATGTTAGAAACAATAGCAAGAAAGAACAAAGCACTTGTGTCCCTATCTTGGGGTTCATTTCGCTTAACTTCATCTTATCTGGTCATATTTACATAGCTTTTGACCTTTTTTGCTTCTCCCAGATATATACTAGTTATTGCAAATAAGGGAAACCATGGGACCTGTGTTTCTTTGGGCCTGGCTTACTTCACTTAACATAATTTTTTCCAAGTCTTTCCATTTCCTAACAAATGGGGCAATGTCATTCTTCTGATGGAGGCATAGAATTCCATTGCGTATATATACCACATTTTCTTGATCCGTTCATCTACTGAGGGGCATCTGGGTTGGTTCCATATCTTAGCTATGGTAAATAATGCTGCAATAAACATAGTTGTG
>NW_012280170.1:0-1802 GCF_000151885.1 Dipodomys ordii
TTCAGGCCCCACAACCAGCAAAAAAAAAAAAAAAAACAGATTGGCACTCTACCACTTGAGCCATATTTCCACTTCCAAAATTTCTTCCTCTTAAAGCTTTGATTTCTTATAAAGTTTGGATTACTAGCTTTGCTTTTGTAGTTTGGAGTTTTATTTTCTAACTTTTTTTGTTCTAATTCTTAGATTTGTCAACACATTTTGAATTTTGATGTTTCTGATTTCTGTTGCTGTCTTGTGATTTTTTTCCTCCTCCTCCTCCTCCTCCTGCTTCTCCTCTTCCTCCTCCTCTTCCTCCTCCTCCTCTTCCTCCTCCTCCTCCTCCTCCTCTTTCTCCTCCGCCTCCTCCTGCTCCTCCTTCTCTTCCTTCTTCCTTTTTTTTTTTCTGGTTCTGGGGCTTACAATCTGGGCCTGGGAGCTGTCCCTGAGCTTCTTTTGCTCAAGGTGAATACCCTACCATTTGAGCCACAGCACCACTTTCAACTTTTTTGAGTAGTTTATTGGAGATAAGACTCTCATGGAGTTTCCTGCCCAGGCTGGCTTTGAACCACAATCCTCAGATCTCAGCCTCCTGAGTAGCTAAGATTACAGGTGTGAGCCACTGGTATCTGGCTTTTCCCAATGTCTTTAAAGCTCATTTTGAAATTTTTTCTATTTTTGGTGTGTATCTTTGTATGCCTTCATTGTAAGAATGTTATTCAGTTCCTTGGCCTTTGTTTTTCCTCATGCCAACTCATATGGGATTTATTATACCTTTTTAGTGTTATTTTTATATAAGTATATAGTTTTCTGGAATTGTTAGGTGGCTTTCAGACAGCTCTTGTAAATTTGTTGAACTGGCTTTCTGTGATTTTCTGGCTGTGGTCTCCAACTCAACTATTTGTATTTTGTTTTCTATTCTCCTGTTTTGTTCAATTTATATTGTAAATTCAAACCATATATAGTACCTTATGTAAGGTACCTTGTACAGCTTATGTTATATAAAACTTTTTTGTTTTACATTTCATATATCCCTGTTTCTTGGGGATATTTTTTAACCAAAGATAGAGATCAAAGGGCTGGCAACTTTTCTCTTTGGTGAGCCAGGTAGTAAACCATCTTAGGCTTTGTGAGCCAGATCTCTGATAACATCATTAACTCAGCTGTTGCCATTGTAGTACACAAAGAACCTTAGACAATACGGAAGCTAATAGGTACAGAACTACAAAAGAAAAACCAGTAGCTCAGATCTGGCCTATACGCCTATTGTGCTGACAAGAGGTAAAAGGAGAGATCAATAGATCCAGAGAAAGTTAAGTTTTTAAACACAGTGTTTGTATCCTGATGTCACTGTGATTTTTCTATTCATTACTTTCAGTAGAGTCTGTTGTTACTGTGGGCAAATAAAAAAGCAAAAGATCAGTGTGTTCCGATTTTCCAATAGTAATATGAATTATCCCTCTCTTGCATTCTTGCTGCACTGGCCTCAGCACTCTGGGGCACTCCTCAGTAACTGAGGGTTAGTGCAGAAAGGAGGTACAATGTCTCATTAGCAAGGAAGCTCTATCTCTCCACTCTCAAACATGCTTCAGCCATTGTTCTCTAAATAATGCTATTGGCAGGAATGGTGGTGTATTCTGTAATCCCAGCTATTTGGGTGTTTGGAGGCAGGAGGATCACAAGTTCCAATAAGTCTAGTGAAAGGTATCATTGAGAACCAGTCTCAGAAGGAAAGAAAGAAAGAAAGAAAGAAGGAAGGAAGGAGGGAGAAAGAAAGGAAAGAAAGAAAGAGAAAGAAAGAAGGAAAGAAAGAAAAAGAAAGAAAG
>NW_012280171.1:0-1800 GCF_000151885.1 Dipodomys ordii
CACTTCTGGCCTTTTCTGCTTATGTGATGCTGAGGAATCAAACCCAGGGCCTCATGTATACAAGGTGAGCACTCTACCACTGAGCCACCTTCTCAGCCCTAGATAAAAGTTTTTAATGAAGACTTTTCCTCAAGGAGTGGGAAAGGAGAACAAAGAACAAACCCGTAATAACACAACAAATTGAGTTGAAGTGGTCCAGACACAGCTTTAAGTTTTACAGACAAGTCAGATTAGGGGCCAAGGGGAAAGATATTATATATATATATATATATATACATATATATATTTAATCATTGAACATATAATTAATCATTGTACATTTCTGGCCAAGGTATGGCCTGGCTTATCGTTATTTCAGCCCTTATTTTGGAGGGGTCCTGGAGTAGTTGGCCTTGTTCTTAATTGGTCAGGATAAACAAATCATCCTTGTCTGGTGGGTGGTCTTCCTGAGGAAGCTCTCTTGTTCCTTAGGGGTAGTTTCAGCCCCTAGTTTTAGGGATGTTTTTTCAGAGCCCTAGTGATTGCAAAGTGAATGATTTAGAACTAAGACACGTACAAAATAGAGGCAGAGACGGTCAAGAATTTCTTTCTTTAATCAATTCATGGGCCCAAGTGAGGAGTCACTATTTCTTAGCAATACCGCCACCACCAACACAAACCCTCCAAAAAACACCCCCAAAATTTAAGCATTTCTTAAGTGACTACATAGGAAAATGTTATCTCTAGACAGATAAAAAAAGCAAAAAAGGTTACTTCAAGGAACACTGCTGGGGTCTTTGGAGCGTCCTTATTGTATATATAGTAAACCATCAGTTCAGAGGCCCTGTTTTGCAGCGAAGACTACATTTCCCAGAATGCATCGCCCCCGAGCTACGCACTATTTCCTCAATCACGGCCGCGCGCGGCACTCTGGGGATTGTAGTACAGCGTGGACCAACTGTTCCAACTGCCCGCGAAGCAAACAGCGGAAGTGCCGGCCCGGAGGGGTGGAGTCTGGGCGGTGGCGGCGGCGGCGGTTGCCAGGAGCCCGCGTTGCCGCCTCAGAAAACCCGTACTATGGCGGGGAGGCGGAGGAGAAGGCGGCGGCGGACTCAGTGGCGCGGTGTCATAACCAATTAAACCATTTGCCTGCTGACCAGGTCGGTGTCCGGGTGAGAAGCGCTGGCGGGGCCCAGCGAGGGGAACCGGCCCCGAGGGTCTGAGGGCGCGCGAGGCGGGCGCCGGTGCCCGGGAGCCGTGGGCCGGCCGGCGGGGGATGCTCGCTGCGGGCCCCGCCGGTGGTCCTTGTAGCGCGGGGCCCTGCCCGGGGAGGGGCTGGGGGGGTGCCAGACCCCCTTTACTGGGGAGCGTTCGCGGCCATGTTTCTTCTCTCTCCGGCGGTGCGGGAGGGGAAGGCGTCCCCGGGGTGCGCTGGCCATTTCTGCGCGCGCTGGGAGCGCTGTTTACTCCGCCGTGGCCACGCCGGGGCTGGGACGTGAGGGTAAGGGAACAAGTTGTGTGAGGCGAGACCCTCCCCCCATTCCTACCTTTGCCCCCCCACCAGACCCCCATCTCCTACCTCATCCCCCGTCCCCCACCTCGCTCCCATATTCCCCCACCATCCTCCTCTATCCCCCTACCTCACCCCCTTAGTCCCCAACTTCATCTCCCTACCCCCCCCCCACACCTCCTTATTCTATCCCCTCACTCGCACCTGCCCCGTCACTGCCTGCCGTCTAGGAGGGGAAGGGGTCTGGAATCCGCCAAGCAAAGCAAGGGCGCACATGGTCCCTTTTCTCGCGTTTGCCATCCCCCCCCCCC
>NW_012280172.1:0-3994 GCF_000151885.1 Dipodomys ordii
CTGTGGCTCAAGTGGTAGAGCACTAGCCTCGAACACAGAGAGGCTCAGGGACAGAGCCCAGGCCCTGAGTTCAAGACCCAAGACTGAAAAAAAAAAAGATTCACAGTTCCTTTAAGCCTTTAAACATATTTCAGACTTGCTTATTTAAGATATCTGAGAGGAATATGGCAGAATATGGCCAATTTTTCACTTTTACCTTTAATTTCTCAGAACAGTTTGCCCATTGCTTTTGGAGACATGAATACTGACACAAGCCAGTGAACTAATAATGCTGATGCCATCCAAATAAAATAGGCCAAATAGAACAGAACCAATACATTTCCTGTGTATTACCTTTTTCGTACATGACATCAAAATCACATGGTGTTTTTGGTGTCCAAGTGGGTAGGATAAAAAGAAGACAAGGAAAACAACTGTGTAACCATCTTACAACAGTAATGAAAGAGACTTTCTATTGAAACCTCATAGAATATAATCAGTTTGCAACTTCCCAATCAAGAGAAGAAAAGAGGATTAGAGACGATTTCTTTTTCATACCTTGCCAAATTCTGAGTGCCTTCACATGAACTATCTTCATTTATCACTCACCAGAAGAAACAAATTAAGTAAAAGAAATTGCCAATGTAATTTTTCTGCTTGTTCTGTCTTTTGAGTGGAAATATTTGTCATTCTGGAGTGAATATCTAATATGTCCTGCTCTTTGTATCCATGGCTAAATCAAAGGTTTAATCATGTGGAGAAAATTGGCAGGATGAAAGTTATAATTAAATTTTGGAGTAAGTAACTGTTTGTTTTGGCTAAACAGTTTAGGCATTGTGCCTTTGCTCATTCATTCATTTAACCCAAAACGGGGGGTCACTGACTGGTCATAGTTTTAATGTCACCAAGTAGCTGTTCTACTTCTGAATAAATACAAGACCACACTTCTCTCATCCAAGTGTTTTAAAAGCCACCTTGACATTCCTACTTCTTTTCCTTTCTTTTTCTTCTCACACATAAATCCTTACCTAGATCTATCTTATCATCTTTGACTTGTGTTTGTGTGAGCACGCATGTGTCTGTGTGCATGTGGAAAAGAAACAGCTACTCAATAGCATATTTCTTAGTATGAAACAAAATATAAAATTTAGAGTAATGAAAATGCGATAGTTTTCATTTACTAAAAATCAAACTCAAAAAAATGAAGCCCAATGTCTTATTCTGAAGGCTAATATCATGTTTTCTGAAAATTAGTACATATTATTTAAGATGATGAATGCATAAATGCCTATCTTAGACTCTGTTATTTGTAATTTTTGCAACATTTTTCTTCTTAAATGGTCTCCATATCTGCCAAACAGAAATTTTGTGTAGTGCTGGGAGATGGTGCCTTATGCTATAATTCCAGCTACTCAGGTGACAGATCTGAAGATAATGGTTAAAAGCCAGCCTGGAAAGGAAATTCTGTGAAATTCTGTTCTCAAATTAACCACCAAAATGCAGGAAGTAGAGCTGTGGTTCATGTGGTAGAATTCTAATCTTAAGCACAAAATCTCAGAAACAGTGCCCAATGCCTTTGGATGAGCCAATAAGTAAGTAAGTAAAATAAAATAAAATAAAATGGTGTGGTAGAAATATCCATAGGAAAAAATGGAAATATTTTGTAGTTCATTAATTTGTGATTTTTTTTGATCAGTCTTGGGGCTTGAACTCTGGGCCTGGCTGCTATCCCTCAGTTCTTCAGCTCAAGGCGAGCACTCTACCACTTGAGCCACAGCACCACTTCTGGTTTTCTGGTGGTTTATTGGAGATAAGAGTCTCATGGACTTTCCTGCCCTGACTGGCTTTGAACTCCAATCCTCAGATCTCAGCCTCCTGAGTAGCTAGTATTACAGGCATGAGCCACGGGCACCCGGCTAATATGATTATTATAAAGAAAATATTTTCTATCTAGACATAGGTTTTTTCCACCACACCAATTTTAAATATCATATATCCATATGCAGAAAACTATTTTAACTTCTATTATATCTATCTATCTATCTATCTATCTATCTATCTATCTATCTATCTATCTATCTATCTATCTATCTATCTATCTATCTATCTATCTATCTATTAGCTAAGTGCTAGTGGCTTATGCTTGTAATCCTAGCTACTCAGGAGGCTGAGATATGAGGATCTTGGTTTGAAGCCATCCCAGGCAGGAAAGTCCATGAGACTCTTTACTCCAATTAGCTACAAGAAAACCAGAAATGGTGCTATGGCTCAAAGTGGTAGAGCCCTAACCTTGCGCAAAAGAGCTCAGGGACAGTGCCGGGGTAGGAGTTCAAGCCCCATGGCCAACAACAAAAGTTTTTTTTGAGGGAAAGGGAAATGTTTATTCATAAAACCTTACTTTTCCCCCTTCAGTTTTGTCAAAGCAGCGTGCATCACAAGTCCTGGTTAGGAAACGCCGTGCAAATTCTTTACTTGAAGAAACCAAAGAGGGTAATCTTGAAAGAGAATGCATCGAGGAACTGTGCAATAAAGAAGAAGCCAGAGAGGTATTTGAGAATAACCCAGAAACGGTAAGAATTCACGGAAAACTATTAAGTCCTCACACGTCCACATAAATACAGCCTGAATATTTCCAGTTGAGTTTTTGTGCTCTATCTTAAAGATACTGCTTTTGTATATCACAATCCTCATGTACACCAGTTCTATTTTGGGGAAAAATATTGTGGAAGGAAAGTAGACTTCATAAGGAAGTCTGCTGCCAATAATAATGTGTCATGGCCTAACTATAATTCACTTATACTTCATTATTAGTATGTAGTAATGACTTAATGGCTTTCAAATATTTTTTCTAACAAAATATGATAATATTCAGTACAGAAGAGAAAATGACTCAAGTATACTGTATGTGTATGTGTTGTTATCACCATGGTTCCTTAAATCTCTGTATTCTCTTTTCCCTTTTCTGTCTTTCCTTCTTTTTCTCTGTCTTCCCTTTCCTCTTTCTTTCTTTCTTTCCTTCCTTCCTTCCTTCCTTCCCATCCTTCCTCTCTTCCTTCTTTTCTTCCCTCCCTTCCTTCCTCACTTCCTCATGCTCTTCTTTCCTTTCTTATTTTTCATTTTCTTCATGTCATGAGTATTGTGATTACAAGTATGTAATGCTAGCCATTTATGTTTATTTATTTATCCAACAGTACAAGAGTCTGTGTTATAGACTTGGTGCCTGCTAAGCTGGTGCTTTGCCAGGCTCAGTCATGTCTCTGGCTCTTCTTTTGGCTAGCTATTTTTGGACACAAAGTCTAGTGAGGTTTTCTTCCTGGGATGGACCTGAACCCCAGGCCTTCATATCTCAACTTGCTGAATAGCTAGAATTATGGACATGAGCTGCCTGCACATGGCTGCCCCAATTTATCTTTAAATGGGCTCTAAAATATTTAATATAAAGCATGTATTAGAATGTAGTATATATTGAGTGTACTTTGATAAACCTTGAGAGGTTTCCTGAACAAACAATCTTCATTTAGGAAAAAAGGGGAGTACATGCAGACAAAAAGTTTGTATGTTCTGCAGAATTAAGATTGAGGGATGGGTTGGAAGTGGAAGGATGGGTAAGAATTTTGAAAAGTTGACATCGATCAAGATATATTGTACTCCTAAACTGTTTTGTTAAATGACAACTGCTTTGTACAACTACTTTAGTAATAAAAAATAAAGTAAGCATGACTGAAAAAAATTTTGCTAGTCTATAAGATATATAATCATAAATACCTTTAAATGTCATGCAAAACATAGGATCTTATCATTGATCCTGTTATTTTTAGGAGAGGATATGATTTGGCATTTTCAGTGGGTAGCAGCATATAAACAGTACCTCCAAGAAGTAGTGTGAGGGGCTGGAAAGATGGCTCAGTGGTAGAGCGCTTGCCTTGCATGCCTGAGGCCCTGGGTTCGATTCCTCAGCACCACATAAGCAAAATGAAAAAAGCCGGAAGTGGCCCTGTGGCTCAAGTGGTAGAGC